>NW_027411680.1:0-268800 GCF_047663935.1 Musca autumnalis
GACTGAGGATCACTGATGAAGAGTAAGAAAGATGCACCAAAGGGTTTTTGGAAACTTGAGTGTACGAAAAGTAATAATTGGTACTAAATTTAGTACAATTTGGATTTGAGTGAACGGATAGAGCTGGATTCCTGAAATTTGGAATTGATATTACTGTTGGAGTGTAGGACTGGGGAAGTTTTGGAAATTCTTACTTATGTGAATGAAAAGTACTAAATGGTACTAAATTTGGGACAATGGGGATTTGGGTGAACGGATATAGCTGGAATCTCGAAATTTGGAATTGAGATTACTGGTGGGGTGTAGAATTGAGGTAGTTTTGAAAATTCGTACTTATGGGTACGAAAAGCACTAAATGGTACTAAATTTAGTACAATTTGGATTTGGGTGAACGGATATAGCTGGAATCTCGAAATTTGGAATTGAGATTACTGGTGGGGTGTAGAATTGAGGTAGTTTTGGAAATTCGTACTTATGGGTACAGAAAGCACTAAATTCGGTACAACTTGAATTTTAGTAAACGGATAGTGTTTGGAATTAGGAATTAAGATTACTGTAGGAGTGTAGTATTGAGGAAATTTTGAAAAGTCGTACGTGTGCGTACGAGAAGTACTAAATGGTTCTAAATATGGTACAATGTGGATTTGGGTGAACGGGTAGAGCTACTGTAGGAGTGTAGTATTGAGGAAATTTTGAAAAGTCGTTCGTGCTTATGTGTACGAAAAGTACTAAATAGTACTAAATTTGGTACAATAGGGATTTGGGTGAACGGATAGAGCTGGAATCCTGATATTTGGAATTGAGATTACTGTTGGAGTGTAGGATTGAAGAACTTTTGGAAATTCGTACTTATGTGTATGAAAAGTACTAAATGGTACTAAATTTGATACAATGGGGATTTGGGTGAACGGATAATAGCTGGAATCTCGAAATTTGGAATTGAGATTACTGGTGGGGTGTAGGATTGAGGTAGTTTTGAAAATTCGTACTTATGGGTACGAAAAGTACTAAATGGTGCTAAATTTAGTACAATTTGGATTTGAATGAACGGATAGAGCTGGAAACGTGAAATTTGGAATTAATATTACTGTTGAAGTGTAGGATTGAGATATGAAGGTGGTTTTTGAAATTAGTACTTATGTGTACGGAAAGTACTAAATGGAACTAAATTTTGTATAATGGAGATTTGGGTGAACGGATAGCGCTGGAATCTCTAAATTTGGAACTGAGATTACTGGTGGAGTTTAATATTGTGGAAGTTTTGGAAATTCGTACATAGGGTACGAAAAATACTAAATAGCACTAAATTTGGTACCATTTCGATTTGGGTGAACGGATAGGGCTTGATTCCTCAAATTTGGACTGAGGATCACTGATGAAGAGTAAGAAAGATGCACCAAAGGGTTTTTGGAAACTTGAGTGTACGAAAAGTAATAATTGGTACTAAATTTAGTACAATTTGGATTTGAGTGAACGGATAGAGCTGGATTCCTGAAATTTGGAATTGATATTACTGTTGGAGTGTAGGACTGGGGAAGTTTTGGAAATTCTTACTTATGTGAATGAAAAGTACTAAATGGTACTAAATTTGGGACAATGGGGATTTGGGTGAACGGATATAGCTGGAATCTCGAAATTTGGAATTGAGATTACTGGTGGGGTGTAGAATTGAGGTAGTTTTGAAAATTCGTACTTATGGGTACGAAAAGCACTAAATGGTACTAAATTTAGTACAATTTGGATTTGGGTGAACGGATATAGCTGGAATCTCGAAATTTGGAATTGAGATTACTGGTGGGGTGTAGAATTGAGGTAGTTTTGGAAATTCGTACTTATGGGTACAGAAAGCACTAAATTCGGTACAACTTGAATTTTAGTAAACGGATAGTGTTGGAATTAGGAATTAAGATTACTGTAGGAGTGTAGTATTGAGGAAATTTTGAAAAGTCGTACGTGTGCGTACGAGAAGTACTAAATGGTTCTAAATATGGTACAATGTGGATTTGGGTGAACGGGTAGAGCTGGAATCCTAAAATTTTTGTTTGGGAAAGAAATGGTACTAAATTTTATACAATTTGGATTCGGGTGAATTAATAGAGCTGGAATCCTGAAATTTGGAATTACGATTACAGTCGAAGAGTAGGATTCAGGTTGTTTTGAAAAAGCAAACTTATGGTTACGAAAAGCACTAAATGGTACTAAATTTAGTACAATTTGTATGTAGGTGAACGGATAGCGGTGGAATCCTGCAATTTGAAAGTATGATTATTGTAGCCCCTGTTGCGTTGAGGAAGTTTTGAAAATTGGTACGAAAATTCTAAATTGTTCTAAATTTAGTACAATTTTAATTTGGTTTAACGGATAGAGTTTGAATCCTGAAATTTGGAAGTAAGATTACTACTAAATTGAAGGATTGAGGTAGTTTTGGAAAATCTTTCTTATGGGTACGAAGAGTTCGACTTGATACTAAGTTTGCTACAATTTGGAATTGGACGAACAGATACAGCTGTCGTCGAAATACGTACCATAAGTATACGAAAATTACTTAATGGTACTCAATTTGTTTTTGGGTGTAGGGACAGTGCTGGAATTTTTATTTTTGGGAGTTAGGGTGTGTATTGGTGTGCAACGTTGATCTCGCTGTTAATGTGTAAGGGTGAGATACGGCTGATCTTTTTTAAAAACGAACTTAAGGGGTACGTACAGTACTAAGATAAAAATAAATATTGATTAAAATTGGTATTAGTGCGACCAAATTTTCACTGTTTGTCATTTCCATATTATATATTGTTTATTTGTTTTTTTTTTTATATTCTTTCCGCATACGAAGTAGCGGGCATTTTGCTAGTATCTATCTATATATATAAATGAGCTTGGTGATAAGTGATTGACTGACTGACTGACTCATCATCAACGCCCAGCCAAAACGGCTAAAGCTAGGAGCTTGAAATTTTACCAGTGGGTCACTGTTGATGCAAATGTGCGAGATAAGGCCGGGTTTTAGAAAATTCGTCCTGGAACCACAAAAAATAACAACAACAAAAATCCTTATTTTTCATTACTATTACGTACTTATTCACTTAGTTGGCCCTCTGCAAGACATGTGTAAAATTAACAATGCCATAACTTCTTGATATCGTAAGAGATCACACATAATTTCAAATTTTGTAGTTTACTTCTAGGCGCACTTATTTTATCGTAAACCAGACAAGACAAGACATTTGTTATCTTCCATTGCAACAGATGTCGCAGTTGGTGATAATGGTGTATAAACATCAATTACGCAAATGAACAAATGAGTTGCTGTTGAAGACAACATTAGGGGAATAAATTCAGAAATCGGCCAGAAATAACAACAACTAAAAACTGTATGGACCTGACTTTTTGGTAATAACTAAATGTTTGCAAATCAATGAAAGTGCAATAGAATTGTGCATATTACCACGATTTATTTGCAATTAAGAATTTTATCGTATATGGAGATGTACAGTCATAACTATTCAATTTTCAATTTCAAAATCTGTAATTTGATGAAATCGCTAAATAATTAATGAAATCAATAATAGGCCCCAGGAATATAGGAATTTGGTATGGAAATCAAGGTTGGGAAGTGGTGCTTCTAAAAGGAAATGGTTTGGAAAATTACCAATCATGTGTACGAAAAGTACTAAATTTAGTACAATTTAGATTTGGGTGAACGTAAAGAGCTGGAAACCTGAAATTTGGAATTAAGGTTACTGTTGTAGTGTAGGATTGAGATATGAGGGTAGTTTTGGAAATTCGTGCTTATGTGTACAAAAAGTACTAAATAGTACTAAATTTGGTACAGGAGTATAGGATTTGGGTGAACGGATAGAGCTGGAATCCTGATATTTGGAATTGAGATTACTGTTGGAGTGTAGGATTGAAGAACTTTTGGAAATTCGTACTTATGTGTATGAAAAGTACTAAATGGTACTAAATTTGATACAATGGGGATTTGGGTGAACGGATAATAGCTGGAATCTCGAAATTTGGAATTGAGATTACTGGTGGGGTGTAGGATTGAGGTAGTTTTGAAAATTCGTACTTATGGGTACGAAAAGTACTAAATGGTGCTAAATTTAGTACAATTTGGATTTGAATGAACGGATAGAGCTGGAAACCTGAAATTTGGAATTAATATTACTGTTGAAGTGTAGGATTGAGATATGAAGGTGGTTTTGGAAATTAGTACTTATGTGTACGGAAAGTACTAAATGGAACTAAATTTTGTATAATGGGGATTTGGGTGAACGGATAGCGCTGGAATCTCTAAATTTGGAACTGAGATTACTGGTGGAGTTTAATATTGTGGAAGTTTTGGAAATTCGTACATAGGGTACGGAAAATACTAAATAGCACTAAATTTGGTACAGTTTCGATTTGGGTGAACGGATAGGGCTTGATTCCTCAAATTTGGACTGAGGATCACTGATGAAGAGTAAGAAAGATGCACCAAAGGGTTTTTGGAAACTTGAGTGTACGAAAAGTAATAATTGGTACTAAATTTAGTACAATTTGGATATGAGTGAACGGATAGAGCTGGATTCCTGAAATTTGGAATTGATATTACTGTTGGAGTGTAGGACTGGGGAAGTTTTGGAAATTCTTACTTATGTGAATGAAAAGTACTAAATGGTACTAAATTTGGGACAAAGGGGATTTGGGTGAACGGATATAGTTGGAATCTCGAAATTTGGAATTGAGATTACTGGTGGGGTGTAGAATTGAGGTAGTTTTGAAAATTCGTACTTATGGGTACGAAAAGTACTAAATGGTACTAAATTTAGTACAATTTGGATTTGGGTGAACATATGTATGTAGCTGGAAACCTGAAATTTGGAATTAAGATTACTGTGAAGTGTAGGACTGAGATATGAGGGTGGTTTTGGAAATTCGTACTTATGTGTTCGAAAAGTACTAAATTTGGTACAATAGGGATTCGAGTGAACGGACAGAGCTGGAATCCTGAAATTTGAAATTGAGATTACTGTTGGATCATACGATTGGGGAAATTTTGGAAATTCGTATTTATGTGTACGAAAAGTACTAAATGGTACTAAATTTATTACAATTTGGATTTGGGTGAACGGATAGAACTGGAATCCTGAATTTTAAGTATCAAGGTTGGGAAATGGCGTTGAAATAAGGAAATGGTTTTGGAAGTTCGTATTTATGATTACGAGCAGTACTAAATTTGGATTTGGGTGAACGGATAGAGCTGGAATCCTAAAGTTTTGAATTAAGATTACTGTAGGGGTGTAGGACTGAGATAGTTTTAGAAATTCGTACCTTTGAGTACGAAAAGTACTAAATGGTACTAAATTTGGTACAATTTGGATTTGGATGAACGTATAAAGCTGGAATTCTGAAATTTGGAACTAAGATTACTGTCGGACAGTAGAATTGAGGTAGTTTTGGAAATTCGTACTTATGGGTACAGAAAGCACTAAATTCGGTACAATTTGAATTTTAGTAAACGGATAGAAATTTTGAAAAGTCGTACGTGTGCGTACGAGAAGTACTAAATATGGTACAATGTGGATTTGGGTGAACGGGTAGAGCTGGAATCCTGAAATTTTTGTTTGGGAAAGAAATGGTACTAAATTTGATACAATTTGGATTCGGGTGAATTAATAGAGCTGGAATCCTGAAATTTGGAATTACGATTACAGTCGAAGAGTAGGATTTAGGTTGTTTTGAAAAAGCAAACTTATGTTTACGAAAAGCACTAAATGGTACTAAATTTAGTACAATTTGTATGTAGGTGAACGGATAGCGGTGGAATCCTGCAATTTGAAAGTATGATTATTGTAGCCCTGTTGCGTTGAGGAAGTTTTGAAAATTGGTACGAAAATTCTAAATTGTTCTAAATTTAGTACAATTTTAATTTGGTTTAACGGATAGAGTTTGAATCCTGAAATTTGGAAGTAAGATTACTACTAAAGTGAAGGATTGAGGTAGTTTTGGAAAATCTTTCTTATGGGTACGAAGAGTTCGACTTGATACTAAGTTTGGTACAACTTGGAATTGGACGAACGGATACAGCTGGAATCTTGAGATTTGGAATTACTGTAATTATTATGGAATTTACTGTAATTATTTTGTATTAATGTCCGTGTATGGCTGAGATATGTCGTCGAAATACGTATCATAAGTATAGGAAAATTACTTAATGGTACTCAATTTGTTTTTGGGTGTAGGGACAGTGCTGGAATTTTTATTTTTTGGAGTTAGGGTGTGTATTGGTGTGCAACGTTGATCTCGCTGTTAATGTGTAAGGGTGAGATACGGCTGATCTTTTTTAAAAACGAACTTAAGGGGTACGTACAGTACTAAGATAAAAATAAATATTGATTAAAATTGGTATTAGTGCGACCAAATTTTCAGTGTTTGTCATTTCCATATTATATATTGTTTATTTGTTTTTTTTTATATCCTTTCCGCATACGAAGTAGCGGGCATTTTGCTAGTCTATATATATAAATGAGCTTGGTGATAAGTGATTGACCGACTGACTGACTGACTGACTGACTGACTGACTGACTCATCATCAACGCCCAGCCAAAACGGCTAAAGCTAGGAGCTTGAAATTTTACCAGTGGGTCACTGTTGATGCAAATGTGCGAGATAAGGTCGGGTTTTAGAAAATTCGTCCTGGAACCACAAAAAATAACAACAACAAAAATCCTTATTTTTCATTACTATTACGTACTTATTCACTTAGTTGGCCCTCTGCAAGACATGTGTAAAATTAACAATGCCATAACTTCTTGATATCGTAAGAGATCACACATAATTTCAAATTTTGTAGTTTACTTCTAGGCGCACTTATTTTATCGTAAACCACTAAATAATAGAAAGACAAGACATTTGTTATCTTCCATTGCAACAGATGTCGCAGTTGGTGATAATGGTGTATAAACATCAATTACGCAAATGAACAAATGAGTTGCTGTTGAAGACAACATTAGGGGAATAAATTCAGAAATCGGCCAGAAATAACAACAACTAAAAACTGTATGGACCTGACTTTTTGGTAATAACTAAATGTTTGCAAATCAATGAAAGTGCAATAGAATTGTGCATATTACCACGATTTATTTGCAATTAAGAATTTTATCGTATATGGAGATGTACAGTCATAACTATTCAATTTTCAATTTCAAAATCTGTAATTTGAATGAAATCAATAATAGGCCCCAGGAATATAGGAATTTAATATGGAAATCAAGGTTGGGAAGCGGTGCTTCTAAAAGGAAATGGTTTGGAAAATTACCAATCATGTGTACGAAAAGTACTAAATTTAGTACAATTTAGATTTGGGTGAACGTAAAGAGCTGGAAACCTGAAATTTGGAATTAAGGTTACTGTTGTAGTGTAGGATTGAGATATGAGGGTAGTTTTGGAAATTCGTGCTTATGTGTACGAAAAGTACTAAATGGTACTAAATTTGATACAATGGGGATTTGGGTGAACGGATAATAGCTGGAATCTCGAAATTTGGAATTGAGATTACTGGTGGGGTGTAGGATTGAGGTAGTTTTGAAAATTCGTACTTATGGGTACGAAAAGTACTAAATTGTGCTAAATTTAGTACAATATGGATTTGAATGAACGGATAGAGCTGGAAACCTGAAATTTGGAATTAATATTACTGTTGAAGTGTAGGATTGAGATATGAAGGTGGTTTTGGAAATTAGTACTTATGTGTACGGAAAGTACTAAATGGAACTAAATTTTGTATAATGGGGATTTGGGTGAACGGATAGCGCTGGAATCTCTAAATTTGGAACTGAGATTACTGGTGGAGTTTAATATTGTGGAAGTTTTGGAAATTCGTACATAGGGTACGAAAAATACTAAATAGCACTAAATTTGGTACAGTTTCGATTTGGGTGAACGGATAGGGCTTGATTCCTCAAATTTGGACTGAGGATCACTGATGAAGAGTAAGAAAGATGCACCAAAGGGTTTTTGGAAACTTGAGTGTACGAAAAGTAATAATTGGTACTAAATTTAGTACAATTTGGATTTGAGTGAACGGATAGAGCTGGATTCCTGAAATTTGGAATTGATATTACTGTTGGAGTGTAGGACTGGGGAAGTTTTGGAAATTCTTACTTATGTGAATGAAAAGTACTAAATGGTACTAAATTTGGGACAATGGGGATTTGGGTGAACGGATATAGTTGGAATCTCGAAATTTGGAATTGAGATTACTGGTGGGGTGTAGAATTGAGGTAGTTTTGAAAATTCGTACTTATGGGTACGAAAAGTACTAAATGGTACTAAATTTAGTACAATTTGGATTTGGGTGAACGTATGTATGTAGCTGGAAACCTGAAATTTGGAATTAAGATTACTGTGAAGTGTAGGACTGAGATATGAGGGTGGTTTTGGAAATTCGTACTTATGTGTTCGAAAAGTACTACATTTGGTACAATAGGGATTCGAGTGAACGGACAGAGCTGGAATCCTGAAATTTGAAATTGAGATTACTGTTGGATCATAGGATTGGGGAAATTTTGGAAATTCGTATTTATGTGTACGAAAAGTACTAAATGGTACTAAATTTATTACAATTTGGATTTGGGTGAACGGATAGAACTGGAATCCTGAATTTTAAGTATCAAGGTTGGGAAATGGCGTTGAAATAAGGAAATGGTTTTGGAAGTTCGTATTTATGATTACGATCAGTACTAAATTTGGATTTGGGTGAACGGATAGAGCTGGAATCCTAAAGTTTTGAATTAAGATTACTGTAGGGGCGTAGGATTGAGATAGTTTTAGAAATTCGTACCTTTGAGTACGAAAAGTACTAAATGGTACTAAATTTGGTACAATTTGGATTTAAATGAACGGATAAAGCTGGAATTCTGAAATTTGGAACTAAGATTACTGTCGGACAGTAGAATTGAGGTAGTTTTGGAAATTCGTACTTATGGGTACAGAAAGCACTAAATTCGGTACAATTTGAATTTTAGTAAACGGATAGTGTTGGAATTAGGAATTAAGATTACTGTAGGAGTGTAGTATTGAGGAAATTTTTAAAAGTCGTACGTGTGCGTACGAGAAGTACTAAATGGTACTAAATATGGTACAATGTGGATTTGGGTGAACTGTAGAGCTGGAATCCTGAAATTTTTGTTTGGGAAAGAAATGGTACTAAATTTGATACAATTTGGATTCGGGTGAATTAATAGAGCTGGAATCCTGAAATTTGGAATTACGATTACAGTCGAAGAGTAGGATTCAGGTTGTTTTGAAAAAGCAAACTTATGGTTACGAAAAGCACTAAATGGTACTAAATTTAGTACAATTTGTATGTAGGTGAACGGATAGCGGTGGAATCCTGCAATTTGAAAGTATGATTATTGTAGCCCTGTTGCGTTGAGGAAGTTTTGAAAATTGGTACGAAAATTCTAAATTGTTCTATATTTAGTGCAATTTTAATTTGGTTTAACGGATAGAGTTTGAATCCTGAAATTTGGAAGTAAGATTACTACTAAAGTGAAGGATTGAGGTAGTTTTGGAAAATCTTTCTTATGGGTACGAAGAGTTCGACTTGATACTAAGTTTGGTACAATTTGGAATTGGACGAACGGATACAGCTGGAATCTTGAGATTTGGAATTACTGTAATTATTATGGAATTTACTGTAATTATTTTGTATTAATGTCCGTGTATGGCTGAGATATGTCGTCGAAATACGTACCATAAGTATACGAAAATTACTTAATGGTACTCAATTTGTTTTTGGGTGTAGGGACAGTGCTGGAATTTTTATTTTTTGGAGTTAGGGTGTGTATTGGTGTGCAACGTTGATCTCGCTGTTAATGTGTAAGGGTGAGATACGGCTGATCTTTTTTAAAAACGAACTTAAGGGGTACGTACAGTACTAAGATAAAAATAAATATTGATTAAAATTGGTATTAGTGCGACCAAATTTTCAGTGTTTGTCATTTCCATATTATATATTGTTTATTTGTTTTTTTTTATATCCTTTCCGCATACGAAGTAGCGGGCATTTTGCTAGTATATATATAAATGAGCTTGGTGATAAGTGATTGACTGACTGACTGACTGACTCGTCATCAACTCCCAGCCAAAACGGCTAAAGCTAGGAGCTTGAAATTTTACCAGTGGGTCACTGTTGATGCAAATGTGCGAGATAAGGCCGGGTTTCAGAAAATTCGTCCTGGAACCACAAAAAATAACAACAACAAAAATCCTTATTTTTCATTACTATTACGTACTTATTCACTTAGTTGGCCCTCTGCAAGACATGTGTAAAATTAACAATGCCATAACTTCTTGATATCGTAAGAGATCACACATAATTTCAAATTTTGTAGTTTACTTCTAGCCGCACTTATTTTATCGCAAACCACTAAATAATAGAAAGACAAGACATTTGTTATCTTCCATTGCAACAGATGTCGCAGTTGGTGATAATGGTGTATAAACATCAATTACGCAAATGAACAAATGAGTTGCTGTTGAAGACAACATTAGGGGAATAAATTCAGAAATCGGCCAGAAATAACAACAACTAAAAACTGTATGGACCTGACTTTTTGGTAATAACTAAATGTTTGCAAATCAATGAAAGTGCAATAGAATTGTGCATATTACCACGATTTATTTGCAATTAAGAATTTTATCGTATATGGAGATGTACAGTCATAACTATTCAATTTTCAATTTCAAAATCTGTAATTTTATGAAATCGCTAAATAATTAATGAAATCAATAATAGGCCCCAGGAATATAGGAATATAGGAATTTGGTATGGAAATCAAGGTTGGGAAGTGGTGCTTCTAAAAGGAAATGGTTTGGAAAATTACCAATCATGTGTACGAAAAGTACTAAATTTAGTACAATTTAGATTTGGGTGAACGTAAAGAGCTGGAAACCTGAAATTTGGAATTAAGGGTACTGTTGTAGTGTAGGATTGAGATATGAGGGTAGTTTTGGAAATTCGTGCTTATGTGTACGAAAAGTACTAAATAGTACTAAATTTGGTACAATAGGGATTTGGGTGAACGGATAGAGCTGGAATCCTGATATTTGGAATTGAGATTACTGTTGGAGTGTAGGATTGAAGAACTTTTGGAAATTCGTACTTATGTGTATGAAAAGTACTAAATGGTACTAAATTTCATACAATGGGGATTTGGGTGAACGGATAATAGCTGGAATCTCGAAATTTGGAATTGAGATTACTGGTGGGGTGTAGGATTGAGGTAGTTTTGAAAATTCGTACTTATGGGTACGAAAAGTACTAAATGGTGCTAAATTTAGTACAATTTGGATTTGAATGAACGGATAGAGCTGGAAACGTGAAATTTGGAATTAATATTACTGTTGAAGTGTAGGATTGAGATATGAAGGTGGTTTTTGAAATTAGTACTTATGTGTACGGAAAGTACTAAATGGAACTTAATTTTGTATAATGGAGATTTGGGTGAACGGATAGCGCTGGAATCTCTAAATTTGGAACTGAGATTACTGGTGGAGTTTAATATTGTGGAAGTTTTGGAAATTCGTACATAGGGTACGAAAAATACTAAATAGCACTAAATTTGGTACCATTTCGATTTGGGTGAACGGATAGGGCTTGATTCCTCAAATTTGGACTGAGGATCACTGATGAAGAGTAAGAAAGATGCACCAAAGGGTTTTTGGAAACTTGAGTGTACGAAAAGTAATAATTGGTACTAAATTTAGTACAATTTGGATTTGAGTGAACGGATAGAGCTGGATTCCTGAAATTTGGAATTGATATTACTGTTGGAGTGTAGGACTGGGGAAGTTTTGGAAATTCTTACTTATGTGAATGAAAAGTACTAAATGGTACTAAATTTGGGACAATGGGGATTTGGGTGAACGGATATAGCTGGAATCTCGAAATTTGGAATTGAGATTACTGGTGGGGTGTAGAATTGAGGTAGTTTTGAAAATTCGTACTTATGGGTACGAAAAGCATTAAATGGTACTAAATTTAGTACAATTTGGATTTGGGTGAACGTATGTATGTAGCTGGAAACCTGAAATTTGGAATTAAGATTATTGTGAAGTGTAGGACTGAGATATGAGGGTGGTTTTGGAAATTCGTACTTATGTGTTCGAAAAGTACTAAATTTTATACAATTTGGATTCGGGTGAATTAATAGAGCTGGAATCCTGAAATTTGGAATTACGATTACAGTCGAAGAGTAGGATTCAGGTTGTTTTGAAAAAGCAAACTTATGGTTACGAAAAGCACTAAATGGTACTAAATTTAGTACAATTTGTATGTAGGTGAACGGATAGCGGTGGAATCCTGCAATTTGAAAGTATGATTATTGTAGCCCTGTTGCGTTGAGGAAGTTTTGAAAATTGGTACGAAAATTCTAAATTTTTCTAAATTTAGTACAATTTTAATTTGGTTTAACGGATAGAGTTTGAATCCTGAAATTTGGAAGTAAGATTACTACTAAATTGAAGGATTGAGGTAGTTTTGGAAAATCTTTCTTATGGGTACGAAGAGTTCGATTTGATACTAAGTTTGGTACAATTTGGAATTGGACGAACAGATACAGCTGTCGTCGAAATACGTACCATAAGTATACGAAAATTACTTAATGGTACTCAATTTGTTTTTGGGTGTAGGGACAGTGCTGGAATTTTTATTTTTTGGAGTTAGGGTGTGTATTGGTGTGCAACGTTGATCTCGCTGTTAATGTGTAAGGGTGAGATACGGCTGATCTTTTTTAAAAACGAACTTAAGGGGTACGTACAGTACTAAGATAAAAATAAATATTGATTAAAATTGGTATTAGTGCGACCAAATTTTCACTGTTTGTCATTTCCATATTATATATTGTTTATTTGTTTTTTTTTTTATATCCTTTCCGCATACGAAGTAGCGGGCATTTTGCTAGTATATATATAATTATTTTCTCCGCTTACGTGAATCAAGTTCCACCTAAACCTTAGGTATGAAATGGAATGGTTTCTCATGACAGTTCTTATATATCCTTGGTTCTATTTCAACAAAATCTTTTTGACAAAGATCATGGTTGTCTCAGCTGTTGCAAAATTATTCAGGCCGTCGATTGCACAAATTATCGGTCAAAGGTTTTAATGCAAAGGAAATTAAATGTTGTAATGAGTGCGTTTGAATAAAGTACCCCTCCAATCAATAAAAACGCATTACACTTCGATTATATAAAATACTAGCAAAATGCCCGCTACTTCGTATGCGGAAAGGATATAAAAAAAACAAATAAACAATATATAATATGGAAATGACAAACACTGAAAATTTGGTCGCACTAATACCAATTTTAATCAATATTTATTTTTATCTTAGTACTGTACGTACCCCTTAAGTTCGTTTTTAAAAAAGATCAGCCGTATCTCACCCTTACACATTAACAGCGAGATCAACGTTGCACACCAATACACACCCTAACTCCAAAAAATAAAAATTCCAGCACTGTCCCTACACCCAAAAACAAAATGAGTACCATTAAGTAATTTTCGTATACTTATGGTACGTATTTCGACGACATATCTCAGCCATACACGGACATTAATACAAAATAATTACAGTAAATTCCATAATAATTACAGTAATTCCAAATTTGGAATTGAGATTACTGGTGGGGTGTAGGATTGAGGTAGTTTTGAAAATTCGTACTTATGGGTACGAAAAGTACTAAATGGTGCTAAACACTGCGATTATATAAAATACTAGCAAAATGCCCGCTACTTCGTATGCGGAAAGGATATAAAAAAAACAAATAAACAATATATAATATGGAAATGACAAACACTGAAAATTTGGTCGCACTAATACCAATTTTAATCAATATTTATTTTTATCTTAGTACTGTACGTACCCCTTAAGTTCGTTTTTAAAAAAGATCAGCCGTATCTCACCCTTACACATTAACAGCGAGATCAACGTTGCACACCAATACACACCCTAACTCCAAAAAATAAAAATTCCAGCACTGTCCCTACACCCAAAAACAAAATGAGTACCATTAAGTAATTTTCGTATACTTATGGTACGTATTTCGACGACATATCTCAGCCATACACGGACATTAATACAAAATAATTACAGTAAATTCCATAATAATTACAGTAATTCCAAATCTCAAGATTCCAGCTGTATCCGTTCGTCCAATTCCAAATTGTACCAAACTTAGTATCAAGTCGAACTCTTCGTACCCATAAGAAAGATTTTCCAAAACTACCTCAATCCTTCACTTTAGTAGTAATCTTACTTCCAAATTTCAGGATTCAAACTCTATCCGTTAAACCAAATTAAAATTGTACTAAATTTAGAACAATTTAGAATTTTCGTACCAATTTTCAAAACTTCCTCAACGCAACAGGGCTACAATAATCATACTTTCAAATTGCAGGATTCCACCGCTATCCGTTCACCTACATACAAATTGTACTAAATTTAGTACCATTTAGTGCTTTTCGTAACCATAAGTTTGCTTTTTCAAAACAACCTGAATCCTACTCTTCGACTGTAATCGTAATTCCAAATTTCAGGATTCCAGCTCTATTAATTCACCAGAATCCAAATTGTATCAAATTTAGTACCATTTCTTTCCCAAACAAAAATTTCAGGATTCCAGCTCTACCCGTTCACCCAAATCCACATTGTACCATATTTAGTACCATTTAGTACTTCTCGTACGCACACGTACGACTTTTCAAAATTTCCTCAATACTACACTCCTACAGTAATCTTAATTCCTAATTCCAACACTATCCGTTTACTAAAATTCAAATTGTACCGAATTTAGTGCTTTCTGTACCCATAAGTACGAATTTCCAAAACTACCTCAATTCTACTGTCCGACAGTAATCTTAGTTCCAAATTTCAGAATTCCAGCTTTATCCGTTCATCCAAATCCAAATTGTACCAAATTTAGTACCATTTAGTACTTTTCGTACACAAAGGTACGAATTTCTAAAACTATCTCAATCCTACACCCTTACAGTAATCTTAATTCAAAACTTTAGGATTCCAGCTCTATCCGTTCACCCAAATCCAAATTTAGTACTGCTCGTAATCATAAATACGAACTTCCAAAACCATTTCCTTATTTCAACGCCATTTCCCAACCTTGATACTTAAAATTCAGGATTGCAGTTCTATCCGTTCACCCAAATCCAAATTGTAATAAATTTAGTACCATTTAGTACTTTTCGTACACATAAATACGAATTTCCAAAATTTCCCCAATCCTATGATCCAACAGTAATCTCAATTTCAAATTTCAGGATTCCAGCTCTGTCCGTTCACTCGAATCCATATTGTACCAAATTTAGTACTTTTCGAACACATAAGTACGAATTTCCAAAACCACCCTCATATCTCAGTCCTACACTTCACAGTAATCTTAATTCCAAATTTCAGGTTTCCAGCTACATACATACGTTCACCCAAATCCAAATTGTACTAAATTTAGTACCATTTAGTACTTTTCGTACCCATAAGTACGAATTTTCAAAACTACCTCAATTCTACACCCCACCAGTAATCTCAATTCCAAATTTCGAGATTCCAACTATATCCGTTTACCCAAATCCCCATTGTCCCAAATTTAGTACCATTTAGTACTTTTCATTCACATAAGTAAGAATTTCCAAAACTTCCCCAGTCCTACACTCCAACAGTAATATCAATTCCAAATTTCAGGAATCCAGCTCTATCCGTTCACTCAAATCCAAATTGTACTAAATTTAGTACCAATTATTACTTTTCGTAGACTCAAGTTTCCAAAAACCCTTTGGTGCATCTTTCTTACTCTTCATCAGTGATCCTCAGTCCAAATTTGAGGAATCAAGCCCTATCCGTTCACCCAAATCGAAACTGTACCAAATTTAGTGCTATTTAGTATTTTTCGTAGCCTATGTACGAATTTCCAAAACTTCCACAATATTAATCTCCACCAGTAATCTCAGTTCCAAATTTAGAGATTCCAGCGCTATCCGTTCACCCAAATCCCCATTATACAAAATTTAGTTCCATTTAGTACTTTCCGTACACATAAGTACTAATTTCCAAAACCACCTTCATATCTCAATCCTACACTTCAACAGTAATATTAATTCCAAATTTCAGGTTTCCAGCTCTATCCGTTCATTCAAATCCAAATTGTACTAAATTTAGCACCATTTAGTACTTTTCGTACCCATAAGTACGAATTTTCAAAACTACCTCAATCCTACACCCCACCAGTAATCTCAATTCCAAATTTCGAGATTCCAGCTATTATCCGTTCACCCAAATCCCCATTGTATCAAATTTAGTACCATTTAGTACTTCTCATACACATAAGTACGAATTTCCAAAAGTTCTTCAATCCTACACTCCAACAGTAATCTCAATTCCAAATATGAGGATTCCAGCTCTATCCGTTCACCCAAATCCCTATTGTACCAAATTTAGTACTATTTAGTACTTTTCGTACACATAAGCACGAATTTCCAAAACTACCCTCATATCTCAATCCTACACTACAACAGTAACCTTAATTCCAAATTTCAGGTTTCCAGCTCTTTACGTTCACCCAAATCTGAATTGTACTAAATTTAGTACTTTTCGTACACATGATTGGTAATTTTCCAAACCATTTCCTTTTAGAAGCACCACTTCCCAACCTTGATTTCCATACCAAATTCCTATATTCCTGGGGCCTATTATTGATTTCATTAATTATTTAGCGATTTCATCAAATTACAGATTTTGAAATTGAAAATTGAATAGTTATGACTGTACATCTCCATATATGATAAAATTCTTAATTGCAAATAAATCGTGGTAATATGCACAATTCTATTGCACTTTCATTGATTTGCAAACATTTAGTTATTACCAAAAAGTCAGGTCCATACAGTTTTTAGTTGTTGTTATTTCTGGCCGATTTCTGAATTTATTCCCCTAATGTTGTCTTCAACAGCAACTCATTTGTTCATTTGCGTAATTGATGTTTATACACCATTATCACCAACTGCGACATCTGTTGCAATGGAAGATAACAAATGTCTTGTCTTTCTATTATTTATGCACGTAATTTCAACGCCTAGGTAACAGGGTAGGTGGTTACCTATTAGTTACCGTTACCTACACGTTTGGTAATTTCTAGGAGCTATTTACCGAGGGGTGTAATTTTTGAAATCATGTGGTAACATTGGTGATTTTCATTCATGATTTCGCAACATCATTGCCACATAGAAGTGTTTTACATCTTGTAACACATTGGCAACGATCAACCAGGTAAAATCCTTGGTGTAAGTAACACGGCCGTTTTTGGCCCGGTAACGTTACCTATGAGTTGAAATTATAAAATTTTGCTTACACGGGAGATATCTATGAACTCATAGATAACTACGCGTAGAAATTACGGGCATTAGTGGTTTACGATAAAATAAGTGCGCCTAGAAGTAAACTACAAAATTTGAAATTATGTGTGATCTCTTACGATATCAAGAAGTTATGGCATTGTTAATTTTACACATGTCTTGCAGAGGGCCAACTAAGTGAATAAGTACGTAATAGTAATGAAAAATAAGGATTTTGGTTGTTGTTATTTTTTGTGGTTCCAGGACGAATTTTCTTAAACCCGGCCTTATCTCGCACATTTGCATCAACAGTGACCCACTGGTAAAATTTCAAGCTCCTAGCTTTAGCCGTTTTGGCTGGGCGTTGATGATGAGTCAGTCAGTCAGTCAGTCAATCACTTATCACCAAGCTCATTTATATATATAGATTTCCCTATCGTATTCTATAGCTCTCTCTTTTTTACGCATGTGCTATGCAAATACCCTGGATCCACCGAAAACAAAATACTCCAACTAACACATGATAATCTCACTGAATTGACAGGTCCCCATTTTTACAACATCGACCAACGAGCACAATAAAAACGTCTTTAAATATGCCCATCGCCCAAACCTTCATCTTTGGCTAGATAATATCCGGAGGATCTTCATTTTGAATTTCGACATGACAGTTTTAAGCGCCTTAAACTAATTATTGAATTTCCTGTACATATAATTTATTTACACCTTTTTACTAATACAGTGTCTGTTTGTTTCTCTTTAAAATTATTCCAATGCTTATTGGTTTCATACAAGCAATGCAAAAGCTGTATTCAGCCGAAAAGATAAGTAAAGATACATAACATAGATAATTTAAATATAAATTTTCCGTCAGCTTGAGAAACACACATTTGAATACCACATTTACTTTAAGTTTTACTACTTTTACCACTTTTTATACAATTATATGACCTCTTCAACGTTTGCAATACTTGGACGGTGGAAAACCTAAAAACATATCATACGGACCATCCCTACATGCAACAGCAGTTGTTTCAGTCGTTAAACGTGTTACATTTTCTACTCAATTATAACTTTTATTGTACATAGCAATGGACGAGCTCGTTGATATCATTACAAATTCATTTAAAATATACTGCGTACCTACCCATTTTTTAATATAACCCTGCGTTTACAAATGACAGGACAGTTGACTTAATGTATTGATTGTCAAAATACCACAACTTGCCTGTGTGTCGTAGGCGTCCCTACAACTGCAAAAACAGTTGTAAAATTTTGAATGAAAATTTTCCGTTCACATATTTTGTTTTTGTTCATGTTCTTTTGTTTTCAACACATTTCAATTATTATCTCACTTATTTTTACAAAAATGCCAAAAATTTGTCTTCCTTACTGTCTGTGAAAAAATGATGGACAGCTGGAAGACAAACGACAAATGTAGGTATGTGTTAGTAAATCAGAGTTGTATTTGAAGACAAACTGTCTGGTGTAAACGCCTAGTAAATGTCGCCCAAAACAGCAGTAAATATTTATTATGAAATATTAAATTTCATTTCATCATACGATATATGGTTGGTGTCAGCGCTGAAGGGAAGTAAATGTCGTCCAAAACAGCACTAATTATTTATTAGTATTTAGTGTTCCATACGCCATTTTCCCGTTTTGAGATAATCGCGTTTTATTGATTGCGTCACAACTGCGTGAAGCTGACTGAAGAAAATATTTATATTTTTGTAATGCAAAAGCTGTATTCAGTTGAAAGATAGATAAAGGTACACAAGAAATTGTGAAGTTTTATTTGGAGCTTTTTCGACCTTTTAATTTTCTATGTCAATTAATAAATTAAATAAGAATAAATTAATTCAAGCTCGAGGTCATGCTTTTGGGTTGTATATTTATTTATTCATAATCAATATTTCGCAATTTTCAAGAATTGCATCCTCAGAATAATATTTATATTTTCTTAGAACTACAGTAGCCTCAGTACCATCGCAATCAGTTAAAAATATTGCACTTCATGAAAATTGCGAAATATTGATTATGAATACATAAATATACAACTCAAAAACATGATACACAAGAAAGAAATTTGAATACCACATTTACTTTGAATTTTAATACTTTTACAACTTTTTATACAGGTATATGACCCCTTCAACGTTTGCAATATTTTGGCGGTGGAAAGCCTAAAAAATTCATACGGACCATCCCTACATGCAGTAGCAGTTGTTTCAGTCGTTAAACGTGTATCATTTTCCACTCAATTATAAATTTTATTCTACATAGCAACAGACGAGTTCGTTGATATCATTAAAAATTCATTTAAAATATACTGCGTACCTACCTGTTTAGGGATGGGGTGGTTTTATTGATTTTGTTTTTACCTTTTGTTTTATGTTTCTTTATTTTAAAAAGAAAGATTTTTGGTGTTGTGTTTTATGATTTCCAATTCAGTTTATTTACATTTTTCTCAGTTTATGTTCGTATTTTTAATATCCAATTGTTATGTATTTGTTGATATACATATGCACATTTTATTTTAATGTTTTAAATAAATACAATTCAAATAATATTTTAGGTCGATTTAAACTTTTTTGTAAATTTTGTGTTTTGTCGTTTGAGGAGGTCTTTTCACAGAAGTGCGTTGTTCTAATTTTGCCAATTTACTAAATAAGCTCTCAGTTCGCTGTTGCGATCGTTGCTTTGTTAATTTTCTTACTGACTTCTCAATGCATTGAAGGTGTCATTAGAAGTCGAAGCATTAATAGCAACGACAACATTGTAAGTCCGCTGTCTACGTTCATCCTGACAAGTGGATGCATTAATGTTGTTGTTAAAAGAAATTGATGGAAGAAGTGAGAAGTCCAATAGCAACAATTGAGAGGTCCGTTGTTTGAGTGGATGACAACTCGGAGAGGCGCTAGCTTTTTTCTATTGTTTATGAATGCATATTTAGGTTTGGCAAAGTGCAAAAAATGTAGCACAAGGAGGGAGGTCAATAACCATATGCATTGGCCTTGAAAATGCTCGTGAACATTAGAGAATAATAAATGCATATGGGTCACTCCCTATGTATTTTGGATATTAATATTATTCTCGTATGGAATACAAAATATTGTGAAATATGGTTTAATGCCGTTGAACATTAAACATACCGGTCTCCCCATGATGTGTGAAAATTTGATTATTTGTTTTATAACAAGATGGCAAAATTGTGATGATGCGGCCGTTAGATTGTGATTGACGACATCGGGCATAGACTGGTTTATTTAATCGGTCAACATTTTAAGGTGAATTTATTTATTTATTTTTTTGAAAAGTCCAGGCAGAAAGTAGCTTGAAGTTCCTACTCTCAAAGTTATATCTCTGTTGGGCATGTTAACTTTCATTTTACGGATTTTAAGCCAGTTGGTAGCGATTTCCGCGATGACAGATTACAGTACGAGAGTCAAAAGCAAGGAGTTTCAATACGGTTAGTTGCTGACGTTAGGTGTATTTTGTAACTAATTGCTAAATTGGATGTGGTGTTGCCAATGTTTGTTCTAAAATGGCTTTGGTGATGGGAATATTGTTGAGGATTCTTCAAGTTGAAATGACTGGCCTGTATGGGGGTCTTTATTTATGTTGGCTAGGTACTTTACAAGTTTAACAAATTGTGCTTCCAAGAAATCTGCGTTGAACACCAAGCCTTTTTAGGTTTGTGAACAATGTCCGACTAAGAAGTCGTTTTAAGGTCATTTGAGGTGTGTACAGACACGCTGCCTGCGCTGCTAGATGTTGATGATAATTGTATATAATATAGCAAATTACTTTCGAAAGTGTTACGTTTGGTGCGCCAACAAATGGATTTTAGCATACTATTCGCTACATTCTTCATCGTTTTTGGTCGGAGTCTCCATGACGTTTTAGTAAGTAGCCACTTCCTACGCTTTCGTCGAAAATGATGCAAAACCAGTAAATGGATTTGGTTTACTGCACAAGTCCATCGTCGTTGTTTGTACAGTGGGGTTAATTTTAGAATTCTTCAATGATAGCTTGTAAATGGTTTGACAGGCTGGAAAAAGTCGTCTGTTGACTGTAGAGACATTCTAGGTTGTTGAACCCGATGTATGTTTTTATAGGGATTTTTTGAAATCAGTTTCTCTATAGATCTTCCAAATACTATAGACGTTTCAGTTAATAGTGATAGAATTGATGGAATCGAATCTGAAAATTGTAGTAATTTTGAAGTGGTGTCTTGCACAAATAGAGTTTCAAAATTTCCTTTGGTTTGGAAATAAGAATCGGATGAATGTCTATCCAGAAGACGTTTCACTTGATGCAACTGCTGGATGCGTGTGATCGGAGCAGAAACGTTAGCTTTGAGGTCAAGATTTAATCTCGAGCGATGTGTGGGAATACAAAGTTGTGGGGTTGATTCGATCGTTGCTGGGTGCAGTTGCTGCTGCAGTTCATGGAAATTAAATCTCGATCTGGATTCCTTGATAGGTTTCAGAAATGGTTGACGAGGTATTAGTTGAATGGGTGTTGACTGACTATTGATGTCTAAATTGGAGCAAAGTAAATTAAACGATATGGTCTTTGTGAAGGAAGCGCATACGTTTAATTCGAAGTCAGGTTTCACTCGCTGACAAGGTCTGAAAGCACAAACTTGTGTTGAAGTTTTCGTCGTTGCTGGATTTAGAACTGAGTTGTGGTTATCTTGATATCTCGTAGGAAGATTAAGCCGCTTTTCAAGGTCGTCAGAAATAAAGGCCAATTTGGAATCAGTGATTGCTTGGACCTCACATTTCTGACTTTTGGACTTAACTTGCACAAGAGAAGTTAATGGCAAGGCCACTTCCGATTTGGGTTGAGGTCTATCCTCATCGAAAAGAGCAAAATGGTTTTGGTGGTTTGACTCGGTGTCATTTGAACATTGCAAGACAAAGGTCGAAATTTTTTGATGTCTGTTTATATTACTAAGAGTTTTCGGTTGTTTGTATTTGGATACTAATGGAGGTAGAGATAACAAGGATTCTTCTGCTGAAGACTTAATGATGTCAAATTTTTCGATTCTACAGAATGTATAATTAACAGAGTATCTGCTGATATTCTTTGTTTGTTTTCAGTATGAGTTGGGGACTGTATTTTCATATGAAGTTTGCGAGGTTTTGGATTTCTTCTGGATATATTTAAGTTGCTCGTAGAAGTGAATGTCGCATCGATTTTGGTTTTAATTGCAACAAAACAAGTTTGATAAGTCTTAGAAGATGCCGGGAAGGTTCCTCTAAAGTTTTTTAAGTCAATTGTGTTGTCTCTTTCTTTGATGATTTCATCTTTGCAATTTTTATAAGAACTTCTAATTTGTGACCAGACGTATTCTAGATGAGTTTTGAGTACTCGAAGCTCGTGGATATTATCTTCTGATGTGCTGAACAGTTCCTCGAAATCCACTAAATCGTTGATTATTTGTGTTTTTGTGTTTTTGTATAATGTCATTGTAATTTTTTTGTAAAATTTAACACCAATTTTTAAGAACACTATTCGGCTCGTTAGGACCAAATGTTTAGGGATGGGGTGGTTTTATTTCAATTTGGTTGATTTTGGTTTTACCTTTTGTATTATGTTTTTTATTTTAAAAAGAAAGATTTTTGGTGTTGTGTTTTATGATTTCCAATTCAATTTATTTACATTTTCTCAGTTTATGTTCGTATTTATACCCTACACCACTATGTGGGGAGGGTATTATAAGTTGGTTTTGGCCAAAAAGTTTGTAACGCATCGAAATAATGCTCGTAGACCCATACTTATATATACAAAAATGAATGTCTCGACGAGCTGAGTCGATCTGGCTATGTGTGTCCACCGTCTGTCCATCTAAACCTTGTAATCACGCTACATGTCGCAATTTTGATCGGATCGTCACGAAATTTTGGATATTGATGGGGGTCCCGGAGGGGAAGAAGCCTATTGATTTTGGTGATGATCGGATAATATTAAGGGGTCGGAAAGGGCAAAAAACTTAGGTGGATAAAATGCAAAGTTTGTTTTTCCAAAGCGAATATCTCATCTTCTATATGAGGTTATCGTAGGTGATCAAACAACGAAGATATCACAATACTAGCAAAAAACCCCAATCTTCATTTTTGCGATTTTAAATATATTGACGAATATCACAGCTTCGGTTGAAAACTTTCCAAAAGCAAAGCCTGATTATATAAGAAGATTTTGATGAAGGTCGTATAATGTTCAGGGGTCGGAATGGGCAAACACTGATTTGGAGAAAGGTCAACGTTTTATTTTAAAGCCAATATCTCTGTTTCTTTAAGAGGTATATCAAAAGCAAAACCTGGCAAGGAAAGTAATAAATATCACCTTTACAAGGATGTTAAGTAGGTTGTCGTAGGTGGTAAAATAGCAGAGATATGGCAATAGCCGATAATGCATCCCATTTTCCGATTTTTTGTAATCACGCTACAGGTCGCAATTTTGATCGGATCGTCACGAAATTTTGGGGGTTAATGGTCGGAATGGGCAATAACTTATTTGGAGAATGGTCAATGTTTTATTTCTAAGCCAATATCTCTGTTTCTTTAAGAGGTGGAGCAAAAGAAAAACCTGACAAGGAAAGTAGAAAATATCACCTTTACAATGATGTAGGTTGTCGTAGCTGCTCAAACAACAGAGATATCGCAATAATCGGTAATGCATCCTATTTTCCGATTTTATGTAATCATGCTACAGGTCGCAATTTTGATCGGATCGTCACGAAGTTTCTGGAATTTTATTTTGGTGATGGTCGGATAATATTCAGGCGTCGGAATAAGCGAAAAGCTTATGTGGAGAAAAGTCAACGTTTTTTTTCCTATGTGAATATTTCCGCTTCTAGTAGGAGTATTCCAAAAGGAAAGCCCGCCAATGGAAGAAGAAAAGATGTCCTTTATATTGACGCAAAGTATGTTGGCGTAAGTGGTCAAATAACCGAGATATCGCAAATCTATTATATATTTGAGCTTGGTGATAAGTAACTGACTGACTGACTCATCATCAACGCCCAGCCAAAACGGCTAAAGCTATGAGCTTGAAATTTTACCAGTAGGTCACTGTTGGTGCAAATGTGCGAGATAAGGCCGGGTTTTAGAAAATTCGTCCTGGAACCACAAAAAATATCAACAACAAAAATGCTTATAATTTGCTATTATATACCTAAATTATCACAAATAATAATAAATAATCATTTTGTAGTTTACTTCTAGGCACAGATTTTATCGTATCATTTTATCGTAAACCACTAAATTATAAAACCACATTAGAAGTTTTTCTTCCGTTTCAACAGATGTCGCAATTGTATAGTATTAACGTAATGTAATCAGTAAAAACCAACCGATCCAGATTTGCGTGTCTGGAGTAATTTTGTTTTCACTTAACAAATGTCGCACAACAGATTTTTTTTAAACAAAAAAATTATTACCAACGAAGTTGGAAAATTTAATTTTTAATTTAAGATTAAAACAAAATTTAGTTCAATAATGTTAAGTTTTTTACTGTTTAAAATATCATTAAGGCAATAAAATCAGAAATCGGCCAGAAATAACAACAACAAAAACTGTATGTACTTGATTTCTTGGCCTTGGTCTAAATGTTTGCAAATCAGTTAAAGTGCAATAAAATTGTGAATAATCCCACGATTTGTTTGCAATTAAGAATTTTTATGGCGTTCTTGGTATATATAAATGTAGAGTCTATAACTTTTCATCACCAAATAATTTAGGAAATCAATAATAGACCACAAACCAGAATCAAATTTTGAATTTTGGTTTTGTAATTGAAAACGATTTTGGAATATGTGCGTTACGTGAAAAAGTCAGAAAAGCATTATCACGAAGGGATAGGAAAAACCACTGCTCTCCCCGTAAAATATAGGAAAACGAATTTTCTACAGAGAAGATTTCAAGCCCTTTAAAGTACTTTGATGATGTTATATTTTCTAATGAGATGAACATTATGTTGTATTATTACGAGGGGACCCAAAAAGTATGGCGCAACCATCTTACAACCCTGGAAAATAAAAATGTAATACATACTGAAAACTTCGGAGAACTGTAAGTTATGGTATTGGCATAGATAAACGATATGTATAGACAAAAGATTACTCATGATGTGTGCTGTCAACAGACTCAAACCAAAATACTGACTATTTTTCGAAGGCGATTTTTGAGAAAAATGGCAAGATTTTCTTTTACATTTTTATCCGTCAAAATGTAACTTTATAGAATTGTATTTATTGAAGTTTTAATTGAGTTGTTCTGTCAACAAACTCGATTTTAAGAACATTGTTTAGGGCATTCCTTTGTCTATATGTACATTTAATTTGTCTATTACAAAGGGTTGTATATGAAGCAATGGCTTTAGGTAAAATAAGTCTTCTGAGGTTTATTTGAAGATCTTCTACAACTTATTTAACGACAACGTCAAAATTGTGGTTTTTGGAACCTGAAAATCAAAAAAGTAAATACAATATAAAATCTACCAAGACAAGACGTTCTAGACGTAAATCTTATTTACAAAAACTTATTCACCTGAGGAAAAAAGCTGGAAAAAGACCCTCCACTAATATGCGAAACTTAATAAAGATCAATGGGAAAAATACCAATAAAATATCACATTTCGAAATGTATTTTTTCATATCGTGTAAAGTACCTTACCTATGCATATAACTTACATTTAAAATTAGTGTTCAGTAAAAAACAAATTTGTGTTTTGAATGATGGTTAATGAATGACTATAATATATTTGATTTCTTAGACGATCCGAAATCAAATTCGTTCGAATTACTACCAAACGCCTTTCGGTGTAGAAAATGATTGTTCGACTGAAAACAAACAACAAACAAAAATAACTCATATATAAAAAAACGTAACTCAGGTTGCAGTTTGAACACATTTGTATTCGTATCGTCTTAACGAAACTGTTCATAAATCTCAGGTGGCAATAGCAATATTAAGCATCACAAGTAGTGCAATTGCAAAACGATTGAAGACCAGACTAAAAACCGGATTATGGCGGTCTTAAACTCGAGTTGTTTCCGTGCTATATGAAGGGTTTGATTTTTATTTGCTTTGCAAAATGACCCACGGTGATATATAAAGCTGGGGAAGTTGGTCTTTTAATAAAAAATGTGATTTTTTCTTTTGTGTTGTGGTGAATCAATGTTAACGTCATGTAATGGTGAATTTCCACGTTCATTATTAGTATCGATAATTGTCGGTAAAACTAAAATGCTTATAATTTCGATAATTAACGAATTTTTTCGGTAAGTTAACGAAGAATAAAAAGTAGTCGCTAGCCTCTAGCGACACAAACAGTGATGTCAACTTCTCTTTATGTTTTTAGTCATAATTTTGCTTTTTAATTTTACCGATTTTTGCCGGTAACAGCAAGAATGAGTTACAGAATCCCACTACAGGTTTGTGTACCCTCAAATTACTCGACTTCGAAAATAATTAATACTGTTTTCTAAAAACTTAATTTATATTTTGTATATGATTAAATTCTTAAGAGCAGTACACATTGTCAGTTTTGAATGTCGATATTTTGCAGTTATCGATAACTGTCCAACCGTCCAGCAACCACAAAACATTTTGTGGTTGCATGATGAATGACAAAAACGAACGGTTTTACGACTTTTACCACTTTTTATACAATTATATGACCTCTTCATCGTTTGCAATACTTGTACGGTGGAAAACCTAAAAACATATCATACGGACCATCCCTACATGCAACAGCAGTTGTTTCAGTCGTTAAACGTGTTACATTTTCTACTCAATTATAACTTTTATTGTACATAGCAATGGACGAGCTCGTTGATATCATTACAAATTCATTTAAAATATACTGCGTACCTACCCATTTTTAATATAACCCTGCGTTTACAAATGACAGGACAGTTGACTTAATGTACTGATTGTCAAAATACCACAACTTGCCTGTGTGTCGTAGGCGTCCCTACAACTGCAAAAACAGTTGTAAAATTTTGAATGAAAATTTTCCGTTCACATATTTTGTTTTGTTCATGTTCTTTTGTTTTCAACACATTTCAATTATTATCTCACTTATTTTTACAAAAATGCCAAAAATTTGTCTTCCTTACTGTCTGTGAAAAAATGATGGACAGCTGGAAGACAAACGACAAGTGTAGGTATGTGTTAGTAAATCAGAGTTGTATTTGAAGACAAACTGTCTGGTGTAAACGCCTAGTAAATGTCGCCCAAAACAGCAGTAAATATTTATTATGAAATATTAAATTTCATTTCATCATACGATATATGGTTGGTGTCAGCGCTGAAGGGAAGTAAATGTCGTCCAAAACAGCACTAATTATTTATTAGTATTTAGTGTTCCATACGCCATTTTCCCGTTTTGAGATAATCGCGTTTTATTGATTGCGTCACAACTGCGTGAAGCTGACTGAAGAAAATATTTATATTTTTGTAATGCAAAAGCTGTATTCAGTTGAAAGATAGATAAAGATACACAAGAAATTGTGAAGTTTTATTTGGAGCTTTTTCGACCTTTTAATTTTCTATGTCAATTAATAAATTAAATAATAATAAATTAATTCAAGCTCGAGGTCATGCTTTTGGGTTGTATATTTATTTATTCATAATCAATATTTCGCAATTTTCAAGAATTGCATCCTCAGAATAATATTTATATTTTCTTAGAACTACAGTAGCCTCAGTACCATCGCAATCAGTTAAAAATATTGCACTTCATGAAAATTGCGAAATATTGATTATGAATACATAAATATACAACTCAAAAACATGATACACAAGAAAGAAATTTGAATACCACATTTACTTTGAATTTTAATACTTTTACAACTTTTTATACAGGTATATGACCCCTTCAACGTTTGCAATATTTTGGCGGTGGAAAGCCTAAAAAATTCATACGGACCATCCCTACATGCAGTAGCAGTTGTTTCAGTCGTTAAACGTGTACCATTTTCCACTCAATTATAAATTTTATTCTACATAGCAACAGACGAGTTCGTTGATATCATTAAAAATTCATTTAAAATATACTGCGTACCTACCTGTTTAGGGATGGGGTGGTTTTATTGATTTTGTTTTTACCTTTTGTTTTATGTTTCTTTATTTTAAAAAGAAAGATTTTTGGTGTTGTGTTTTATGATTTCCAATTCAGTTTATTTACATTTTTCTCAGTTTATGTTCGTATTTTTAATATCCAATTGTTATGTATTTGTTGATATACATATGTACATTTTATTTTAATATTTTAAATAAATACAATTCAAATAATATTTTAGGTCGATTTAAACTTTTTTGTAAATTTTGTGTTTTGTCGTTTGAGGAGGTCTTTTCACAGAAGTGCGTTGTTCTAATTTTGCCAATTTACTAAATAAGCTCTCAGTTCGCTGTTGCGATCGTTGCTTTGTTAATTTTCTTACTGACTTCTCAATGCATTGAAGGTGTCATTAGAAGTCGAAGCATTAATAGCAACGACAACATTGTAAGTCCGCTGCCTACGTTCATCCTGACAAGTGGATGCATTAATGTTGTTGTTAAAAGAAATTGATGGAAGAAGTGAGAAGTCCAATAGCAACAATTGAGAGGTCCGTTGTTTGAGTGGATGACAACTCGGAGAGGCGCTAGCTTTTTTCTATTGTTTATGAATGCATATTTAGGTTTGGCAAAGTGCAAAAAATGTAGCACAAGGAGGGAGGTCAATAACCATATGCATTGGCCTTGAAAATGCTCGTGAACATTAGAGAATAATAAATGCATATGGGTCACTCCCTATGTATTTTGGATATTAATATTATTCTCGTATAGAATACAAAATATTGTGAAATATGGTTTAATGCCGTTGAACATTAAACATACCGGTCTCCCCATGATGTGTGAAAATTTGATTATTTGTTTTATAACAAGATGGCAAAATTGTGATGATGCGGCCGTTAGATTGTGATTGACGACATCGGGCATAGACTGGTTTATTTAATCGGTCAACATTTTAAGGTGAATTTATTTATTTATTTTTTTTGAAAAGTCCAGGCAGAAAGTAGCTTGAAGTTCCTACTCTCAAAGTTATATCTCTGTTGGACATGTTAACTTTCATTTTACGGATTTTAAGCCAGTTGGTTGCGATTTCCGCGATGACAGATTACAGTACGAGAGTCAAAAGCAAGGAGTTTCAATACGGTTAGTTGCTGACGTTAGGTGTATTTTGTAACTAATTGCTAAATTGGATGTGGTGTTGCCAATGTTTGTTCTAAAATGGCTTTGGTGATGGGAATATTGAGGATTCTTCAAGTTGAAATGACTGGCCTGTATGGGGGTCTTTATTTATGTTGGCTAGGTACTTTACAAGTTTAACAAATTGTGCTTCCAAGAAATCTGCGTTGAACACCAAGCCTTTTTAGGTTTGTGAACAATGTCCGACTAAGAAGTCGTTTTAATTTCATTTGAGGTGTGTACAGACACGCTGCCTGCGCTGCTAGATGTTGATGATAATTGTATCTAATATAGCAAATTACTTTCGAAAGTGTTACGTTTGGTGCGCCAACAAATGGATTTTAGCATACTATTCGCTACATTCTTCATCGTTTTTGGTCGGAGTCTCCATGACGTTTTAGTAAGTAGCCACTTCCTACGCTTTCGTCGAAAATGATGCAAAACCAGTAAATGGATTTGGTTGACTGCACAAGTCCATCGTCGTTGTTTGTACAGTGGGGTTAATTTTAGAATTCTTCAATGAGACAGGCTGGAAAAAGTCGTCTGTTGACTGTAGAGACATTCTAGGTTGTTGAACCCGATGTATGTTTTTATAGGGATTTTTTGAAATCAGTTTCTCTATAGATCTTCCAAATACTATAGACGTTTCAGTTAATAGTGATAGAATTGATGGAATCGAATCTGAAAATTGTAGTAATATTGAAGTGGTGTCTTGCACAAATAGAGTTTCAAAATTTCCTTTGGTTTGGAAATAAGAATCGGATGAATGTCTATCCAGAAGACGTTTCACTTGATGCAACTGCTGGATGCGTGTGACCGGAGCAGAAACGTTAGCTTTGAGGTCAAGATTTAATCTCGAGCGATGTGTGGGAATACAAAGTTGTGGGGTTGATTCGATCGTTGCTGGGTGCAGTTGCTGCTGTAGTTCATGGAAATTAAATCTCGATCTGGATTCCTTGATAGGTTTCAGAAATGGTTGACGAGGTATTAGTTGAATGGGTGTTGACTGACTATTGATGTCTAAATTGGAGCAAAGTAAATTAAACGATATGGTCTTTGTGAAGGAAGCGCATACGTTTAATTCGAAGTCAGGTTTCACTCGCTGACAAGGTCTGAAAGCACAAACTTGTGTTGAAGTTTTCGTCGTTGCTGGATTTAGAACTGAGTTGTGGTTATCTTGGTATCTCGTAGGAAGATTAAGCCGCTTTTCAAGGTCGTCAGAAATAAAGGCCAATTTGGAATCAGTGATTGCTTGGACCTCACATTTCTGACTTTTGGACTTAACTTGCACAAGAGAAGTTAATGGCAAGGCCACTTCCGATTTGGGTTGAGGTCTATCCTCATCGAAAAGAGCAAAATGGTTTTGGTGGTTTGACTCGGTGTCATTTGAAGATTGCAAGACAAAGGTCGAAATTTTTTGATGTCTGTTTATATTACTAAGAGTTTTCGGTTGTTTGTATTTGGATACTAATGGAGGTAGAGATAACAAGGATTCTTCTGCTGAAGACTTAATGATGTCAAATTTTTCGATTCTACAGAATGTATAATTAACAGAGTATCTGCTGATATTCTTTGTTTGTTTTCAGTATGAGTTGTGGACTGTATTTTCATATGAAGTTTGCGAGGTTTTGGATTTCTTCTGGAGATATTTAAGTTGCTCGTAGAAGTGAATGTCGCATCGATTTTGGTTTTAATTGCAACAAAACAAGTTTGATAAGTCTTAGAAGATGCCGGGAAGGTTCCTCTAAAGTTTTTTAAGTCAATTGTGTTGTCTCTTTCTTTGATGATTTCATCTTTGCAATTTTCATAAGAACTTCTAATTTGTGACCAGACGTATTCTAGATGAGTTTTGAGTACTCGAAGCTCGTGGATATTATCTTCTGATGTGCTGAACAGTTCCTCGAAATCCACTAAATCGTTGATTAGATTAATAAACTTTTTAATCGGTGTCATATTCGAAACATGTCTGCGTAAATGTCATTGATTGATGTCTATTGTAGTACTTAAAAAAACCTGGTTGTTTTATACTTGTTTCGGTTTTTAAGTTCATGCTTTCAACATATCGCAAAATCTATTTTTGTTTATGTAATTTTGAGCATTTATGGCTTTTTATAAACGGTTACCGTCCAGTCGCTCGATGGTATGCAGTTTTTTTCTAGGTAAGTTTCTGTTGTTGTGAAAGGGTTTTGTTAAATATTAAGACGGTTATTCCATTTAAAATATTTATAGACTTAAATTTTCCCAAATATTATAATTATATGTTAAATAGGTCAGTTTTCTGTGTGAACAGCATTTTGTGTTTTTGTATAATGTCATTGTAATTTTTTTGTAAAATTTAACACCAATTTTTAAGAACACTATTCGGCTCGTTAGGACCAAATGTTTAGGGATGGGGTGGTTTTATTTCAATTTGGTTGATTTTGGTTTTACCTTTTGTATTATGTTTTTTATTTTAAAAAGAAAGATTTTTGGTGTTGTGTTTTATAATTTCCAATTCAATTTATTTACATTTTCTCAGTTTATGTTCGTATTTATACCCTACACCACTATGTGGGGAGGGTATTATATGTTGGTTTTGGCCAAAAAGTTTGTAACGCATCGAAATAATGCTCGTAGACACATACTTATATATACAAAAATTAATGTCTCGACGAGCTGAGTCGATCTGGCTATGAGTGTCCACCGTCTGTCCATCTAAACCTTGTAATCACGCTACATGTCGCAATTTTGATCGGATCGTCACGAAATTTTGGATATTGATGGGGGTCCCGGAGGGGAAGAAGCCTATTGATTTTGGTGATGATCGGATAATATTAAGGGGTCGGAAAGGGCAAAAAACTTAGGTGGATAAAATGCAAAGTTTGTTTTTCCAAAGCGAATATCTCATCTTCTATATGAGGTTATCGTAGGTGATCAAACAACGAAGATATCACAATACTAGCAAAAAACCCCAATCTTCATTTTTGCGATTTTAAATATATTGACGAATATCACAGCTTCGGTTGAAAACTTTCCAAAAGCAAAGCCTGACTATAAAAGTAGAAGACCCCGTCTTTACAATGATCTAAACTAGGTCGACGTAGGTAACCAAACAACGGAGATATCGCAATAGTCGGTAATACATCCCATTTATCAATTTTTTTTTTAAATCACGCTACAGGTCGCACTTTTAATCGGATCGTCACAAAATTTTGGGGGTTATTGGGGGTCCCAACGAGAAAGAAGCTTATTGATTTTGATGATGGTCGTATAATGTTCAGGGGTCGGAATGGGCAAACACTTATTTGGAGAAAGGTCAACGTTTTATTTTAAAGCCAATATCTCTGTTTCTTTAAGAGTTATATCAAAAGCAAAACCTGGCAAGGAAAGTAATAAATATCACCTTTACAATGATGTAGGTTGTCGTAGCTGCTCAAACAACAGAGATATCGCAATAATCGGTAATGCATCCTATTTTCCGATTTTTTGTAATCACGCTACAGGTCGCAATTTTGATCGGATCGTCACGAAATTTTGGGGGTTAATGGTCGGAATGGGCAATAACTTATTTGGAGAATGGTCAACGTTTTATTTCTAAGCCAATATCCCTGTTTCTTTAAGAGGTGGAGCAAAAGAAAAACCTGACAAGGAAAGTAGAAAATATCACCTTTACAATGATGTAGGTTGTCGTAGCTGCTCAAACAACAGAGATATCGCAATAATCGGTAATGCATCCTATTTTCCGATTTTATGTAATCATGCTACAGGTCGCAATTTTGATCGGATCGTCACGAAGTTTCTGGAATTTTATTTTGGTGATGGTCGGATAATATTCAGGCGTCGGAATAAGCGAAAAGCTTATGTGGAGAAAAGTCAACGTTTTTTTCCTATGTGAATATTTCCGCTTCTAGTAGGAGTATTCCAAAAGGAAAGCCCGCCAATGGAAGAAGAAAAGATGTCCTTTATATTGACGCAAAGTATGTTGGCGTAAGTGGTCAAACAACCGAGATATCGCAAATCTATTATATATTTGAGCTTGGTGATAAGTAACTGACTGACTGACTCATCATCAACGCCCAGCCAAAACGGCTAAAGCTATGAGCTTGAAATTTTACCAGTAGGTCACTGTTGGTGCAAATGTGCGAGATAAGGCCGGGTTTTAGAAAATTCGTCCTGGAACCACAAAAAATATCAACAACAAAAATGCTTATATTTTGCTATTATATACCGTAAATTATCACAAATAATAATAAATAATCATTTTGTAGTTTACTTCTAGGCACAGATTTTATCGTATCATTTTATCGTAAACCACTAAATTATAAAACCACATTAGAAGTTTTTCTTCCGTTTCAACAGATGTCGCAATTGTATAGTATTAACGTAATGTAATCAGTAAAAACCAACCGATCCAGATTTGCGTGTCTGGAGTAATTTTGTTTTCACTTAACAAATGTCGCACAACAGATTTTTTTTAAACAAAAAAATTATTACCAACGAAGTTGGAAAATTTAATTTTTAATTTAAGATTAAAACAAAATTTAGTTCAATAATGTTAAGTTTTTTTACTGTTTAAAATATCATTAAGGCAATAAAATCAGAAATCGGCCAGAAATAACAACAACAAAAACTGTATGTACTTGATTTCTTGGCCTTGGTCTAAATGTTTGCAAATCAGTTAAAGTGCAATAAAATTGTGAATAATCCCACGATTTGTTTGCAATTAAGAATTTTTATGGCGTTCTTGGTATATAGAAATGTAGAGTCTATAACTTTTCATCACCAAATAATTTAGGAAATCAATAATAGACCACAAACCAGAATCAAATTTTGGTTTTGTAATTGAAAACGATTTTGGAATATGTGCGTTACGTGAAAAAGTCAGAAAAGCATTATCACGAAGGGATAGGAAAAACCACTGCTCTCCCCGTAAAATATAGGAAAACGAATTTTCTACAGAGAAGATTTCAAGCCCTTTAAAGTACTTTGATGATGTTATATTTTCTAATGAGACGAACATTATGTTGTATTATTACGAGGGGACCCAAAAAGTATGGCGCAACCATCTTACAACCCTGGAAAATAAAAATGTAATACATACTGACAACTTCGGAGAACTGTAAGTTATGGTATTGGCATAGATAAACGATATGTATAGACAAAAGATTACTCATGATGTGTGCTGTCAACAGACTCAAACCAAAATACTGACTATTTTTCGAAGGCGATTTTTGAGAAAAATGGCAAGATTTTCTTTTAAATTTTTATCCGAGGATGTAGATTCCGTCAAAATGTAACTTTATAGAATTGTATTTATTGTAGTTTTAATTGAGTTGTTCTGTCAACAAACTCGATTTTAAGAACATTGTTTAGAGCATTCCTTTGTCTATATGTACATTTAATTTGTCTATTACAAAGGGTTGTATATGAAGCAATGGCTTTAGGTAAAATAAGTCTTCTGAGGTTTATTTGAAGATCTTCTACAACTTATTTAACGACAACGTCAAAATTGTGGTTTTTGGAACCTGAAAATCAAAAAAGTAAATACAATATAAAATCTACCAAGACAAGACATTCTAGACGTAAATCTTATTTACAAAAACTTTATGGATTCACCTGAGGAAAAAAGCTGGAAAAAGACCCTCCACTAATATGCGAAACTTAATAAAGATCAATGGGAAAAATACCAATAAAATATCACATTTCGAAATGTATTTTTTCATATCGTGTAAAGTACCTTACCTATGCATATAACTTACATTTAAAATTAGTGTTCAGTAAAAAACAAATTTGTGTTTTGAATGATGGTTAAGGAATGACTATAATATATTTGATTTCTTAGACGATCCGAAACCAAATTCGTTCGAATTACTACCAAACGCCTTTCGGTGTAGAAAATGATTGTTCGACTGAAAACAAACAACAAACAAAAATAACTCATATATAAACAAAACGTAACTCAGGTTGCAGTTTGAACACATTTGTATTCGTATCGTCTTAACGAAACTGTTCATAAATCTCAGGTGGCAATAGCAATATTAAGCATCACAAGTAGTGCAATTGCAAAACGATTGAAGACCAGACTATAAACCGTATTATGGCGGTCTTAAACTCGAGTTGTTTCCGTGCTATATGAAGGGTTTGATTTTTATTTGCTTTGCAAAATGACCCACGGTGATATATAAAGCTGGGGAAGTTGGTCTTTTAATAAAAAATGTGATTTTTTCTTTTGTGTTGTGGTGAATCAATGTTAACGTCATGTAATGGTGAATTTCCACGTTCATTATTAGTATCGATAATTGTCGGTAAAACTAAAATACTTATAATTTCGATAATTAACGAATTTTTTCGGTAAGTTAACGAAGAATAAAAGGTAGTCGCTAGCCTCTAGCGACACAAACAGTGATGTCAACTTCTCTTTATGTTTTTAGTCATAATTTTGCTTTTTAATTTTACCGATTTTTGCCGGTAACAGCAAGAATGAGTTACAGAATCCCACTACAGGTTTGTGTACCCTCAAATTACTCGACTTCGAAAATAATTAATACAGTTTTCTAAAAACTTAATTTATATTTTGTATATGATTAAATTCTTAAGAGCAGTACACATTGTCAGTTTTGAATGTCGACATTTTGCAGTTATCGATAACTGTCCAACCGTCCAGCAACCACAAAACATTTTGTGGTTGCATGATGAATGACAAAAATGAACGGCCACACTAGCAAGCACCAACAAAGCTGTCATTCAAAACTGGCAATGTGTACTCAGCTTTAATGATACTGCACAAATATAAACAAAAATACATCATAAGACCTCTGCCCCGTATTAACTATTTGCCAATATGTCTGTCCGTGTACTCGATAATTTGTAATAATTAGTACAAATGTTTCGAAACATTTGTAGTTCGATATGAAGGACATAGGTTACTAATTTTTAAAACACAAAAATTCCACTTATATTAGTTGATAGTGCGAGGCTCAATATTTCCTGTAGGGTTAATGTAGCGGTAGCGTCCATTTTTACGTTATAGATTCATTCAATCAATTTTGCTGCAAATTAAGTATAGTACACATTGACAATCAAAACTGACAGTCATCGAGGTCTATTTCGTAAATATCAAAGCCTAACTGAAAAATTTCTATTGTAATATCTAAATAATACCGTATATATTGTATTTAAAAGGTTTTTCGCTAAATAAAAGTTGTTATTTGCCGGAAAAATGTCCTAAAAGTACGCTGGCTGTCATTTTTGATTGATAGTGTGTACTCCCCTTTAAGCGGGGTACACACGATCAGTTTTGACTGTCAGTTTTGCTCAAGTAATCGGTTGCTTGCCAATGTGGCCGTTCATTTTTGTCAGTCATCATAAAATATTTTGTGGTTGCTGGGTAGTTTGACATTTATCGATATTTCCGAAAAATCGACAGTCAAAACTGATCGTGTGTATCCCACTTTAGAATATAGGGTTTTCGGAATATGTACAAAATATTTTCAATACACGGTGGTATAGCCCTCATTTAACCATACCGGCCGTTAGGATACATTTTCCTACGTATTTTGTTGTAATTTGGCATTTGTTGTTCTTTGTAGATAGAAAACCTCTGTGCGAAATACTAGCAACATAGGTTAAGGTTTTGAAGTATTGTATTGTTTTAAGACAAAACTTTCAATCGATTTTGGTCCATCATCATACCATCAATTTTATACAGAATGTCTTACATTAAGTTCAGGTTGTCACTGCATTTCTATTTTTACCGTTTCATTTGCGAGAGGATTCTTAGTATCACAGAAATCATCATTTGTAATGATTAAATTTCAACTTTAAATTTCCACTTTTTTACATTTCTGATTTTAAGAGTAAAATATAACTGTTTTGTAAAATATTAAGAATGATAGATGGGTGCCACCGTAGTGCAATGGTATGTACGCCCGCCTTGCACGCAGAGGATCGGTGGTTCGATTCCCCGGCCAGGCAACACCAAACATTTTTCAACGGTGGCAAAATACCCCTCATTAATGTTGGCGACATTTCCTGCGTATTTCAGCGTTGAAAAACTTCTCTACAAGTGGTGTCTTAGGACACGCCGTTCGGACTCGGCGATAAACAGTAGGTCCCATATCATTGAGCTAAATATGAATCGGGGTGCACTCATTGATATGAGAGAAGTCTCCCTTGTCCCGTATGGGATGTTGTGGAACAATGTTTTTGTTGTGTTTTAGATTTGTGCATACCGTTTGTTCCTTACAAAAAATTATGAAACAAAAGTGCAACTTTTAAATGCGTTTTTTAAGGCGTTGCGAATTCAGTAAAATTCAATAAAAACGGAAATGTAAAAAAGGTTTTAATTTGCGTACTAAATTTGTTACCTTTGGTTTTGTGTGAACAGATAGATTTCTAAACTGATATTTAGTATTGGTTGAGATAAAGTGGTGATTTTAAAATATAGTTCTGAAGTTTACAAACGGGGATCACTGGGGTTGTGTAAACAGACAGAACTAGAAGCAAGCTCAATTTTTACAAACGGGTAAAGTTTTTGATAATTAGTGTTTTCGCGGTACGAATATTACTAACTGTTAATTAACATTTAAGTGCTGGTATTAACTAACAAAGAAATATTTTTTTTGCCTTCAAAAAATACAATACCATAAGATGCGAAGGGAAGGAGGGAGAGACATATTTGCTTTATGATTGTAGACATTAATTTTTGGAGATAAGTCGATTTACGTCAAACTATATCGCGAACGATTCGATTTATGTAGTTCTTTTTGAATACTAAATACTTGATTTTTAGAAAAAGATAAATAGTAACACTCTTAACTGTCGTAAGTAGCATTACTGGCTTTTATTTTGATAAAAAAAGTTGTAAATGGGAAATGGAGACATTATATTCTGAATTTTGGTCAATTTATTTATTATCCTGCTTTATACCATGGGGATTATCCGCTAACGAAGTAGCGGGCATATGCTAGTATATTATAAAATATAATATATCAAATTTTTCCATTTTTTGTAATCACGCTACAGTTTGGAATTTTGATCGGATAGTCACGAATTTTTGGGGGTTGATGGGGGCCCCACAGAGGAAGATGCCTATTGATTTTGGTGGTAGTCAGATAATATTTAGGGATCGGAATGGGGAAAAACTCATGTGGAGACAAATTCAAAATTTTATTCTTTGTGAATATATCGATTTCTAGTAGGGTTATATGAACGGCAAAGCCTGTCAATGGAAGAAGAAAATATTACCTGTACATTAGTGTATAGTAGGTTGGCGAAGGGTGTCAAATGTGGCATATACCACAATTGTCGGTAATGCATCCAATACTTCCACTCTACATGTTTATGTCCCCATAAACAACATAAATATTGCAATCCCTATCTCAGTACAACACCCCTAAAATTCCGTACTAAATACCCAAATACTTTTGTTGCACTTTGACGTTTGTTTGCTAAACAGCAAGCCAATTCGCCGCAGCATCAATTCATGTCACATTTCGCGACTTCCGTAGAATTTTTGTAACACTCTTTCTCTTTGTATTACAACCTTTCTACTGGTAAGACGTTCCTGAATAAAACCTGAATTCATCAAAGCAATCCAGATACATTGGCTCTACTTCTTTCTCGGTACACCCTCGGTAATTATTTCTACAAATTTGGAGACATATAACAAGTGTGCATCCATAAATAAATAAGGTGCGGATTGTCTGAACTCTCAAGTTTTCTATTTCTTTCCTTACACGCTTGCCCTCCAACAAGCAAGGCGTTCATTTTTGGTCCTTCGAGCCGGATCTACAAGGCTACACACATACAAGGGGAACACTCTCTGAGTTTCTATTTCCATAGTTCCAGTGGTTACATTTCAACAGAAAACAGGTCTGTTTGATTTGCATTCGAAGTCTGATTTAGTCATCGTAAAATTACCAGAGAAAGAGTTGTAGAGTGAATAGAGCGCATGAAGCAAAAAAGTGAAGTGCTCGTGGGTAATTAAAAAAATAGAAAAATCCTAAAAAGTGACAAAACTATAAAGCCAACCCCATGCTTTCATATTAGAAGACGTACGTTTGAATTTTTCTGCTGCAAAATAAAATTGTTTGGATATACCTGCAAGAAAACATATTTGATAACGATATTGAAAAGATTTGTGGGACAACATTATTACAAACATACATATTTACATACCCACATTTTTTGCTGATCTTCTGATCTGAATATTCTCCCATCACCCAAATTCCGTTGCATTCCCATTTCTTACCTTCATCCACATCCACGATTGCTTTTTGCACATTCCCCCATCCCTATTTCTTGTGATACCGTCTTCTATCTCTCATCCATGCACGGTACTAAGTACTCTGTGTTTCATCTTCTTTTCGTACCAACTCTTAATCGAAGAGAATTATGTGCCTATGTGCTTGAAAAACAATAACAAATATATTTTTAAATTGTCAACACACTCAAAATTATTCCAACAATTTAATATCGATATTCTATCTCCCACCTATGGAGCGTTTCTTGTGTTATGATTACATTTACTGACATATGACAACATTTACTCTATTCTGGTTTAAACTGTTAAGGTTCTTGTTTTTAATCTTAAGACCTGCAAGGCCGCAACAAGTTAAAATTACTTTATTTTCACAATTTTATCTATATTCGCAATTTACCCAAGGTAAAAAACAAAGTGAAATACTTAAGGTAAACTACATAACACAGTTACATAAAAAAAAGAAAAAATTGGAACGTTATATGAATGTTTACTTTACTCCGGAAATACTCCTCAAGTCAATATATTTTCAAAGTTCAGTTTATATGAATTCAACAAAATAATAACTAATCATAAACTATTTGTCAGTATAGTGATCTTGTCAAACGTCGTCGGTGCGAATTTTAAGCATTTGTTGAAGTAAACGTGTTTGGTCCCTGGAAGTCTCATAGACCTCAAAGGGTTAACTAAGAGACACTCACACTGTGTTTTGTTTTCCAATTCTCTTGTATTCCCACTCTTGTTCTCTATCCTTCCAGTCTCCGATTTCTAAATACTAGAATCAGCTGATTGGTGACGTCACTGACCATTACATGCTGTGCTATCACTACTTATCCCTGCGATAAATGTATGTATATTGAAACAATTTTAAAGATACACATAAAGTGAGTTTGTCTTACGAGTCGTTGTATGTTGCATTGTATACTGCATTATTCCTGTGTTACTTTTGCTTTATCTCAAAGTAGATGTTCCTTTGATCACTATAAAAACATAGATTCACAATATTTGTGGCGAGGAATATAGTTATCGCAACTTTTTGAATGAAGTTAAATTTGTCTCTGGTATACTTACCCAGATTTGAAAGATTGATTCGTATCGATAAATTCTCCTCAAAGTTATTATAACGTTCATCATGTCGTTAGATAAATTCATTCGTCTATCAGACAGACTCGTGGAATTTGAAGCCAACCTCAACGATAAACAAACACAATTGTCATCTTCCTACGTTATTGAGGCTCATAAAGAAGAACTGAGGGAACTTTGGTCTCGATTGAAGCCAGTGTACGAACAATGTCTCATCGATACTGAAAACGAAGAAGGTGAAGACGCTGAAGAGGCAGGCGACTCCCAGAAGCATGACGAAAGCCAAAACGCATCCCCAATTGACACAATCAAGTTAAAATTTCGCAGCTCTTTCGCAACTTATTGTCGTTGCTTTGCCCAGCTAGGTGAAAAGCTTCATTGCTTAGCCTCTCCAGTCGTCAGCTCAACGCCTATCCAAAAGGAGGGTTTTAAGCTTCCTCCGTGCGACATGCTGTATAAAAATTCCAGACTGAGTTCTGTGGAAAAATTGTTCTATCTCATCCAAAGAACTAAGGGTGAACCCAATGACATAGTCAATAAATTCCCTCTCACCCATGACAATCTTACCACAGCTTGGAAAAGTCTATGTTCACGTTACGAAAATAGGCGAGTTCTGGTGAACATACAGTTGAAAAACTTGTTCAGTCTTCCCTACATACAAAACGAATCCAGTGTTTCACTTAAGAACATTCAACGGGATGTAAATACATGCATATCCCTCCTAAAGTCATACGAAGTCGATGTTGATAGCTGGGATCCCATTTTCATCCATATCTGTTCTAATCGTCTCCCAGAGTCAACTTTGACCTTATGGGAACAGACGTTGGAAGATACTACGGAAATTCCAAAATGGTCGGAGCTTGACGCCTTTCTGACTAACCGACATCGGACTTTGGAATCTGTTTTAGAAATTCGTCGAAAAACGGACAATTCTTCTAGTTCTTCCAATAAAACCAACAACAACCATAATGCGAAACACATTCGATCATTCCAAAATAGTATCACCGATACGAAGTGCGGACTATGCTCCAATAAGTTGCATGTTATTCGCAAGTGCCCAAAATTCCTTGAGATGGATCCCGAACAAAGATTAGGTGAGATCAAGAAATCCAGCTTGTGCCTCAATTGTCTTTCCAAGACTCATACTGTTAAGAACTGTACGAGCAAATTTTGCTGTTACAAGTGTGGCAAAAAGCACCATACCCTACTCCATCGTGATTCGAAGCCTTACTCTAGCTCACAAATCCCAAACTCGGAACAAACCCCCAATTCCTTCCAAAACCTTTCTCGCAAACCTACGTTACAGTCCACAACAACGGCGAAAATGGTCCAGTCATGCTTTTCGAGTCAATCCAATGGAGTTCTATTAGGTACTGCCCTAGTTAAAATATGCCACAACGGAGCTCTGGTTGACTCAGGTTCCCAAGGAACTTTCATTTCAGAAAATTTGTTCAATGATCTTCGTCTTCCTTTCACAAAAACTTGTGCTCGCATTTCGGGGTTAAACAACACCATTTCGGCATCTGCTCAAAAGGAGTGCAGTTTTACCCTTTGTTCCACTATCGATGACGAATTCGAACTATCAACTTCAGCTTTAGTGGTCCCGCAGCTGTCCGGGAGTTTGCCTTCAAGGACCGTGGACATTAGTTCTCTTCAGGGTTTTCAAAATATTCCTTTAGCTGACCCTCGGTTTTATGCTTGTTCCAAAATTGATCTTCTCATAGGCGGCGACATATTTCCATCCATAATGTTATCCGGCATTAGGCATAACATATGTGGATCTTTAATGGCACAGCAAACAGTATTCGGATGGATCCTTACCGGACCCATTCCCTGCGAATCCGTTTCCGCTTTCCATACAACTGTATCATATGTTAGTGAAATATCTTTCGAAAAAGAAATTTCACGTTTCTGGGAGATAGAAGACCTCCCGATGAAGACTTTTACATCTCCATCGGACCAACCATCTGTGAAAATTTGTTCAAGACAACTAGAAAGAAGGCAGACGATGGAAGATACATTGTTCGTCTTCCTTTTAAGGACAATTCCTCCGACCTAGGTCACTCAAGAAAAAGTGCAATGGCACAGTTTCTTCGGAACGAGGCTAGGCTCCTTCGAACCCCTGAGTTCAAGGACGAATATGACAAGGTTCTTGAAGAGTACATATCCTTAAATCATATGTCTGAAGTTACACCCTGCCCCAATTCCAATCTTCAAAAGTGTAAAATTCAATAAAAAACGGAAATGTAAAAAAGGTTTTAATTTGCGTACTAAATTTGTTACCTTTGGTTTTGTGTGAACAGATAGATTTCTAAACTGATATTTAGTATTGGTTGAGATAAAGTGGTGATTTTAAAATATAGTTCTGAAGTTTACAAACGGGGATCACTGGGGTTGTGTAAACAGACAGAACTAGAAGCAAGCTCAATTTTTACAAACGGGTAAAGTTTTTGATAATTAGTGTTTTCGCGGTACGAATATTACTAACTGTTAATTAACATTTAAGTGCTGGTATTAACTAACAAAGAAATATTTTTTTTGCCTTCAAAAAATACAATACCATAAGATGCGAAGGGAAGGAGGGAGAGACATATTTGCTTTATGATTGTAGACATTAATTTTTGGAGATAAGTCGATTTACGTCAAACTATATCGCGAACGATTCGATTTATGTAGTTCTTTTTGAATACTAAATACTTGATTTTTAGAAAAAGATAAATAGTAACACTCTTAACTGTCGTAAGTAGCATTACTGGCTTTTATTTTGATAAAAAAAGTTGTAAATGGGAAATGGAGACATTATATTCTGAATTTTGGTCAATTTATTTATTATCCTGCTTTATACCATGGGGATTATCCGCTAACGAAGTAGCGGGCATATGCTAGTATATTATAAAATATAATATATCAATTTTTCCATTTTTTGTAATCACGCTACAGTTTGGAATTTTGATCGGATAGTCACGAATTTTTGGGGGTTGATGGGGGCCCCACAGAGGAAGATGCCTATTGATTTTGGTGGTAGTCAGATAATATTTAGGGATCGGAATGGGGAAAAACTCATGTGGAGACAAATTCAAAATTTTATTCTTTGTGAATATATCGATTTCTAGTAGGGTTATATGAACGGCAAAGCCTGTCAATGGAAGAAGAAAATATTACCTGTACATTAGTGTATAGTAGGTTGGCGAAGGGTGTCAAATGTGGCATATACCACAATTGTCGGTAATGCATCCAATACTTCCACTCTACATGTTTATGTCCCCATAAACAACATAAATATTGCAATCCCTATCTCAGTACAACACCCCTAAAATTCCGTACTAAATACCCAAATACTTTTGTTGCACTTTGACGTTTGTTTGCTAAACAGCAAGCCAATTCGCCGCAGCATCAATTCATGTCACATTTCGCGACTTCCGTAGAATTTTTGTAACACTCTTTCTCTTTGTATTACAACCTTTCTACTGGTAAGACGTTCCTGAATAAAACCTGAATTCATCAAAGCAATCCAGATACATTGGCTCTACTTCTTTCTCGGTACACCCTCGGTAATTATTTCTACAAATTTGGAGACATATAACAAGTGTGCATCCATAAATAAATAAGGTGCGGATTGTCTGAACTCTCAAGTTTTCTATTTCTTTCCTTACACGCTTGCCCTCCAACAAGCAAGGCGTTCATTTTTGGTCCTTCGAGCCGGATCTACAAGGCTACACACATACAAGGGGAACACTCTCTGAGTTTCTATTTCCATAGTTCCAGTGGTTACATTTCAACAGAAAACAGGTCTGTTTGATTTGCATTCGAAGTCTGATTTAGTCATCGTAAAATTACCAGAGAAAGAGTTGTAGAGTGAATAGAGCGCATGAAGCAAAAAAGTGAAGTGCTCGTGGGTAATTAAAAAAATAGAAAAATCCTAAAAAGTGACAAAACTATAAAGCCAACCCCATGCTTTCATATTAGAAGACGTACGTTTGAATTTTTCTGCTGCAAAATAAAATTGTTTGGATATACCTGCAAGAAAACATATTTGATAACGATATTGAAAAGATTTGTGGGACAACATTATTACAAACATACATATTTACATACCCACATTTTTTGCTGATCTTCTGATCTGAATATTCTCCCATCACCCAAATTCCGTTGCATTCCCATTTCTTACCTTCATCCACATCCACGATTGCTTTTTGCACATTCCCCCATCCCTATTTCTTGTGATACCGTCTTCTATCTCTCATCCATGCACGGTACTAAGTACTCTGTGTTTCATCTTCTTTTCGTACCAACTCTTAATCGAAGAGAATTATGTGCCTATGTGCTTGAAAAACAATAACAAATATATTTTTAAATTGTCAACACACTCAAAATTATTCCAACAATTTAATATCGATATTCTATCTCCCACCTATGGAGCGTTTCTTGTGTTATGATTACATTTACTGACATATGACAACATTTACTCTATTCTGGTTTAAACTGTTAAGGTTCTTGTTTTTAATCTTAAGACCTGCAAGGCCGCAACAAGTTAAAATTACTTTATTTTCACAATTTTATCTATATTCGCAATTTACCCAAGGTAAAAAACAAAGTGAAATACTTAAGGTAAACTACATAACACAGTTACATAAAAAAAAGAAAAAATTGGAACGTTATATGAATGTTTACTTTACTCCGGAAATACTCCTCAAGTCAATATATTTTCAAAGTTCAGTTTATATGAATTCAACAAAATAATAACTAATCATAAACTATTTGTCAGTATAGTGATCTTGTCAAACGTCGTCGGTGCGAATTTTAAGCATTTGTTGAAGTAAACGTGTTTGGTCCCTGGAAGTCTCATAGACCTCAAAGGGTTAACTAAGAGACACTCACACTGTGTTTTGTTTTCCAATTCTCTTGTATTCCCACTCTTGTTCTCTATCCTTCCAGTCTCCGATTTCTAAATACTAGAATCAGCTGATTGGTGACGTCACTGACCATTACATGCTGTGCTATCACTACTTATCCCTGCGATAAATGTATGTATATTGAAACAATTTTAAAGATACACATAAAGTGAGTTTGTCTTACGAGTCGTTGTATGTTGCATTGTATACTGCATTATTCCTGTGTTACTTTTGCTTTATCTCAAAGTAGATGTTCCTTTGATCACTATAAAAACATAGATTCACAATATTTGTGGCGAGGAATATAGTTATCGCAACTTTTTGAATGAAGTTAAATTTGTCTCTGGTATACTTACCCAGATTTGAAAGATTGATTCGTATCGATAAATTCTCCTCAAAGTTATTATAACGTTCATCATGTCGTTAGATAAATTCATTCGTCTATCAGACAGACTCGTGGAATTTGAAGCCAACCTCAACGATAAACAAACACAATTGTCATCTTCCTACGTTATTGAGGCTCATAAAGAAGAACTGAGGGAACTTTGGTCTCGATTGAAGCCAGTGTACGAACAATGTCTCATCGATACTGAAAACGAAGAAGGTGAAGACGCTGAAGAGGCAGGCGACTCCCAGAAGCATGACGAAAGCCAAAACGCATCCCCAATTGACACAATCAAGTTAAAATTTCGCAGCTCTTTCGCAACTTATTGTCGTTGCTTTGCCCAGCTAGGTGAAAAGCTTCATTGCTTAGCCTCTCCAGTCGTCAGCTCAACGCCTATCCAAAAGGAGGGTTTTAAGCTTCCTCCGTGCGACATGCTGTATAAAAATTCCAGACTGAGTTCTGTGGAAAAATTGTTCTATCTCATCCAAAGAACTAAGGGTGAACCCAATGACATAGTCAATAAATTCCCTCTCACCCATGACAATCTTACCACAGCTTGGAAAAGTCTATGTTCACGTTACGAAAATAGGCGAGTTCTGGTGAACATACAGTTGAAAAACTTGTTCAGTCTTCCCTACATACAAAACGAATCCAGTGTTTCACTTAAGAACATTCAACGGGATGTAAATACATGCATATCCCTCCTAAAGTCATACGAAGTCGATGTTGATAGCTGGGATCCCATTTTCATCCATATCTGTTCTAATCGTCTCCCAGAGTCAACTTTGACCTTATGGGAACAGACGTTGGAAGATACTACGGAAATTCCAAAATGGTCGGAGCTTGACGCCTTTCTGACTAACCGACATCGGACTTTGGAATCTGTTTTAGAAATTCGTCGAAAAACGGACAATTCTTCTAGTTCTTCCAATAAAACCAACAACAACCATAATGCGAAACACATTCGATCATTCCAAAATAGTATCACCGATACGAAGTGCGGACTATGCTCCAATAAGTTGCATGTTATTCGCAAGTGCCCAAAATTCCTTGAGATGGATCCCGAACAAAGATTAGGTGAGATCAAGAAATCCAGCTTGTGCCTCAATTGTCTTTCCAAGACTCATACTGTTAAGAACTGTACGAGCAAATTTTGCTGTTACAAGTGTGGCAAAAAGCACCATACCCTACTCCATCGTGATTCGAAGCCTTACTCTAGCTCACAAATCCCAAACTCGGAACAAACCCCCAATTCCTTCCAAAACCTTTCTCGCAAACCTACGTTACAGTCCACAACAACGGCGAAAATGGTCCAGTCATGCTTTTCGAGTCAATCCAATGGAGTTCTATTAGGTACTGCCCTAGTTAAAATATGCCACAACGGAGCTCTGGTTGACTCAGGTTCCCAAGGAACTTTCATTTCAGAAAATTTGTTCAATGATCTTCGTCTTCCTTTCACAAAAACTTGTGCTCGCATTTCGGGGTTAAACAACACCATTTCGGCATCTGCTCAAAAGGAGTGCAGTTTTACCCTTTGTTCCACTATCGATGACGAATTCGAACTATCAACTTCAGCTTTAGTGGTCCCGCAGCTGTCCGGGAGTTTGCCTTCAAGGACCGTGGACATTAGTTCTCTTCAGGGTTTTCAAAATATTCCTTTAGCTGACCCTCGGTTTTATGCTTGTTCCAAAATTGATCTTCTCATAGGCGGCGACATATTTCCATCCATAATGTTATCCGGCATTAGGCATAACATATGTGGATCTTTAATGGCACAGCAAACAGTATTCGGATGGATCCTTACCGGACCCATTCCCTGCGAATCCGTTTCCGCTTTCCATACAACTGTATCATATGTTAGTGAAATATCTTTCGAAAAAGAAATTTCACGTTTCTGGGAGATAGAAGACCTCCCGATGAAGACTTTTACATCTCCATCGGACCAACCATCTGTGAAAATTTGTTCAAGACAACTAGAAAGAAGGCAGACGATGGAAGATACATTGTTCGTCTTCCTTTTAAGGACAATTCCTCCGACCTAGGTCACTCAAGAAAAAGTGCAATGGCACAGTTTCTTCGGAACGAGGCTAGGCTCCTTCGAACCCCTGAGTTCAAGGACGAATATGACAAGGTTCTTGAAGAGTACATATCCTTAAATCATATGTCTGAAGTTACACCCTGCCCCAATTCCAATCTTCAAAAGTGTAAAATTCAATAAAAAACGGAAATGTAAAAAAGGTTTTAATTTGCGTACTAAATTTGTTACCTTTGGTTTTGTGTGAACAGATAGATTTCTAAACTGATATTTAGTATTGGTTGAGATAAAGTGGTGATTTTAAAATATAGTTCTGTAAGTTTACAAACGGGGATCACTGGGGTTGTGTGAACAGACAGAACTAGAAGCAAGCTCAATTTTTACAAACGGGCAAAGTTTTTGATAATTAGTGTTTTCGCGGTACGAATATTACTAACTGTTAATTAACATTTAAGTGCTGGTATTAACTAACAAAGAAATATTTTTTTTTTTTTGCCTTCAAAAAATACAATACCATAAGATGCGAAGGGAAGAAGGGAGAGACATATTTGCTTTACGATTGTAGACATTAATTTTTGGAGATAAGTCGATTTACGTCAAACTATATCGCGAACGATTCGATTTATGTAGTTCTTTTTGAAAACTAAATACTTGATTTTTAGAAAAAGATAAATAGTAACTCTCTTAATTGTCGTAAGTAGCATTACTGGCTTTTATTTTGATAAAAAAAAGTTGTAAATGGGAAATGGAGACATTATATTCTGAATTTTGGTCAATTTATTTATTATCCTGCTTTATACCATGGGGAATTTCCGCTAACGAAGTAGCGGGCATATGCTAGTATATTATAAAATATAATATATCAAATTTTTCCATTTTTTGTAATCACGCTACAGGTTGGAATTTTGATCGGATAGTCACGAATTTTTGGGGGTTGATGGGGACCCCACAGAGGAAGATGCCTATTGATTTTGGTGGTAGTCAGATAATATTTAGGGATCGGGATGGGGAAAAACTCATGTGGAGACAAATTCAAAATTTTATTCTTTGTGAATATATCGATTTCTAGTATGGTTATATGAACGGCAAAGCCTGTCAATGGAAGAAGAAAATATTACCTGTACATTAGTGTAAAGTAGGTTGGCGAAGGTGGTCAAATATGGCATATACCACAATTGTCGGTAATGCATCCAATACTTCCATTCTACATGTTTATGTCCCCATAAACAACATAAATATTGCAATCCCTATCTCAATGCAACACCCCAAAAATTCCGTACTAACGTAAAATACCCAAATACTTTTGTTGCACTTTGACGTTTGTTTGCTAAACAGCAAGCCAATTCGCCGCAGCATCAATTCATGTCACATTTCGCGACTTCCGTAGAATTTTTGTAACACTCTTTCTCTTTGTATTACAACCTTTCTACTGGTAAGACGTTCCTGAATAAAACCTGAATTCATCAAAGCAATCCAGATACATTGGCTCTACTTCTTTCTTGGTACACCCTCGGTAATTATTTCTACAAATTTGGAGACATATAACAAGTGTTCATCCATAAATAAATAAGGTGCGGATTGTTTGAACTCTCAAGTGTTCTATTTCTTTCCTTACACGCTTGCCCTCCAACAAGCAAGGCGTTCATTTTTGGTCCTTCGAGCCGGATCTACAAGGCTACACACATACAAGGGGAACACTCTCTGAGTTTCTATTTCCATAGTTCCAGTGGTTACATTTCAACAGAAAACAGGTTTGTTTGATTTGCATTCGAATTCTGATTTAGTCATCGTAAAATTACCAGAGAAAGAGTTGTAGAGTGAATAGAGCGCATGAAGCAAAAAAGTTAAGTGCTCGTGGGTAATTAAAAAAATAGAAAAATCCTAAAAAGTGACAAAACTATAAAGCCAACCCCATGCTTTCATATTAGAAGACGTACGTTTGAATTTTTCTGCTGCAAAATAAAATTGTTTGGATATACCTGCAAGAAAACATATTTGATAACGATATTGAAAAGATTTGTGGGACAACATTATTACAAACATACATATTTACATACCCACATTTTTTGCTGATCTTCTGATCTGAATATTCTCCCATCACCCAAATTCCGTTGCATTCCCATTTCTTACCTTCATCCACATCCACGATTGCTTTTTGCACATTCCCCCATCCCTATTTCTTGTGATACCGTCTTCTATCTCTCATCCATGCACGGTACTAAGTACTCTGTGTTTCATCTTCTTTTCGTACCAACTCTCAATCGAAGAGAATTATGTGCCTATGTGCTTGAAAAACAATAACAAATATATTTTTAAATTGTCAACACACTGAAAATTATTCCAACAATTTAATATCGATATACTATCTCCCACCTATGGAGCGTTTCTTGTGTTATGATTACATTTACTGACATATGACAACATTTACTCTATTCTGGTTTAAACTGTTAAGGTTCTTGTTTTTATTCTTAACACCTGCAAGGCCGCAACAAGTTAAAATTACTTTATTTTCACAATTCTATCTATATTCGCAATTTACCCAAGGTAAAAAACAAAGTGAAATACTTAAGGTAAACTACATAACACAGTTACATAAAAAAAAGAAAAAATTGAAATGTTATATGAATGTTTACTTTACTCCGGAAATACTCCTCAAGTCAATATATTTTCAAAGTTCAGTTTATATGAATTCAACAAAATAATAACTAATCATAAACTATTTGTCAGTATAGTGATCTTGTCAAACGTCGTCGGTGCGAATTTTAAGCATTTGTTGAAGTAAACGTGTTTGGTCCCTGGAAGTCTCATAGACCTCAAAGGGTTAACATAGAGACACTCACACTGTGTTTTGTTTTCCAATTCTCTTGTATTCCCACTCTTGTTCTCTATCCTTCCAGTCTCCGATTTCTAAATACTAGAATCAGCTGACGTCACGTCACTGACCATTACATGCTGTGCTATCACTACTTATCCCTGCGATAAATGTATGTATATTGAAACAAAATTTTAAAGATACACATAAAGTGAGTTTGTCTTACGAGTCGTTGTATGTTGCATTGTATGCTGCATTATTCCTGTGTTACTTTTGCTTTATCTCAAAGTAGATGTTGATGTTCCTTTGATCACTATAAAAACATAGATTCGCAATATTTGTGGCGAGGAATATACTTATCGCAACTTTTTGAATGAAGTTAAATTTGTCTCTGGTATACTTACCCAGATTTGAAAGATTGATTCGTATCGATAAATTCTCCTCAAAGTTATTATAACGTTCATCATGTCGTTAGATAAATTCATTCGTCTATCAGACAGACTCGTGGAATTTGAGGCCAACCTCAACGATAAACAAACACAATTGTCATCTTCCTACGTTATTGAGGCTCATAAAGAAGAACTGAGGGAACTTTGGTCTCGATTGAAGCCAGTGTACGAACAATGTCTCATCGATACTGAAAACGAAGAAGGTGAAGACGCTGAAGAGGCAGGCGACTCCCAGAAGCATGACGAAAGCCAAAACGCATCCCCAATTGACACAATCAAGTCAAAATTTCGCAGCTCTTTCGCAACTTATTGTCGTTGCTTTGCCCAGCTAGGTGAAAAGCTTCATTGCTTAGCCTCTCCAGTCGTCAGCTCAACGCCTATCCAAAAGGAGGGTTTTAAGCTTCCTCCGTGCGAAGTTCCTCTTTTCAGTGGTGAATAAACTTCATGGCCCACATTTAGGGACATGCTCACGGCAGTCTGTATAAAAATTCCAGACTGAGTTCTGTGGAAAAATTGTTCTATCTCATCCAAAGAACTAAGGGTGAACCCAATGACATAGTCAATAAATTCCCTCTCACCCATGACAATCTTACCACAGCTTGGAAAAGTCTATGTTCACGTTACGAAAATAGGCGAGTTCTGGTGAACATACAGCTGAAAAACTTTTTCAGTCTTCCCTACATACAAAACGAATCCAGCGTTTCATTTAAGAACATTCAATGGGATGTAAATACATGCATATCCCTCCTAAAGTCATACGAAGTCGATGTTGATAGCTGGGATCCCATTTTCATCCATATCTGTTCTAATCGACTCCCAGAGTCAACTTTGACCTTATGGGAACAGACGTTGGAAGATACTACGGAAATTCCCAAATGGTCGGAGCTTGACGCCTTTCTGACTAACCGACATCGGACTTTGGAATCTGTTTTAGAAATTCGTCGAAAAACGGACAATTCTTCTAGTTCTTCCAATAAAACCAACAACAACCATAATGCGAAACACATTCGATCATTCCAAAATAGTATCACCGATACGAAGTGCGGACTATGCTCCAATAAGTTGCATGTTATTCGCAAGTGCCCAAAATTCCTTGAGATGGATCCCGAACAAAGATTAGGTGAGATCAAGAAATCCAGCTTGTGCCTCAATTGTCTTTCCAAGACTCATACGGTTAAGAACTGTACGAGCAAATTTTGCTGTTACAAGTGTGGCAAAAAGCACCATACCCTACTCCATCGTGATTCGAAGCCTTACTCTAGGTCACAAAACCCAAACTCGGACCAAACCCCCAATTCCTTCCAAAACCTGTCTCGCAAACCTACGTTACAGTCCACAACAACGGGGAAAATGGTACAGTCATGCTTTTCGAGTCAATCCAATGGAGTTCTATTAGGTACTGCCCTAGTTAAAATATGCCACAACGGTTTAGAATATGTTGCCAGAGCTCTGGTTGACTCAGGTTCCCAAGGAACTTTCATTTCAGAAAATTTGTTCAATGATCTTCATCTTCCTTTCACAAAAACTTGTGCTCGCATTTCGGGGTTAAACAACACCATTTCGGCATCTGCTCAAAAGGAGTGCAGTTTTACCCTTTGTTCCACTATCGATGACGAATTCGAACTATCAACTTCAGCTTTAGTGGTCCCGCAGCTGTCCGGGAGTTTGCCTTCAAGGACCGTGGACCTTAGTTCTCTTCAGGGTTTTCAAAATATTCCTTTAGCTGACCCTCGGTTTTATGCTTGTTCCAAAATTGATCTTCTCATAGGCGGCATTAGGCATAACATATGTGGATCTTTAATGGCACAGCAAACAGTATTCGGATGGATCCTTACCGGACCCATTCCCTGCGAATCCGTTTCCGCTTTCCATACAACTGTATCATATGTTAGTGAAATATCTTTCGAAAAAGAAATTTCACGTTTCTGGGAGATAGAAGACCTCCCGATGAAGACTTTTACATCTCCATCGGACCAACCATCTGTGAAAATTTGTTCAAGACAACTAGAAACAAGGCAGACGATGGAAGATACATTGTTCGTCTTCCTTTTAAGGACAATTCCTCCGACCTAGGTCACTCAAGAAAAAGTGCAATGGCACAGTTTCTTCGGAACGAGGCTAGGCTCCTTCGAACCCCTGAGTTCAAGGACGAATATGACAAGGTTCTTGAGGAGTACATATCCTTAAATCATATGTCTGAAGTTACACCCTGTCCCAATTCCAATCTTCAAAAGTGTTATTATTTACCACACCATGCAGTGGTAAAATCCGAAAGCACAATTACGAGAGTTCGGGTTGTGTTTAACGCATCCGCTCTCACCTCATCCCGTCTAAGCCTTAATGACGTCCTTTATACAGGACCCTCACTACAACAAGATCTGGTTGCCCTAATCCTCAATTGGCGTTTTTTCCGCTACGTATATAATGGCGATATATCAAAGATGTATAGGCAGATCCTCGTAGACCGAGAGCACACTCCATTTCAGCGTATCTTTCACCGAAGTCAACCGAATGAGAAAATACAAGATTTTGAACTCAAAACAGTTACATTTGGGGTGAATTGTGCACCCTTCCTAGCAACCCGCACCTTGTTGCAGTTAGCAGACGACGTAGAAACCACATATCCTTTAGCGTCCGATATTTTACGCAACTCCATGTATGTTGACGATGCTCTTGTGCTCTTGTGCCATTGAATCGCGACAGCTAACTAAAGCCTTAGGCTCTGCAGGTTTTACTATGAGAAAGTGGACCTCGAATTCTCGTGAAATTTTAGCCGATATTAAACTATTAAATGAGCACTTTCTGGAATTCGACGATAAAAGCACTGCAAAAACGCTTGGCATTCGATGGAATGCCATCTCAGATTGTTTTTACTTCACCGCTCTATCCTTTTCCGATTCCTCCACTTATACGAAGAGGGAAATTCTGTCCCAAATCGCCAAACTCTTTGACCCTGCCGGCTGGTTGGCACCCTGTATTATCATTCCTAAGATCATTATGCAACAGATTTGGGTAGAGGGCACTAAATGGGACGAACAGGTCTCTGAAGAAGCAACATCAAAATGGAAGTACTTTTTGTCAACATATCCACTCATAAATTCCATTAAAATTCCGAGATGGTTCACTTATTCCCCAAAAAGTGAAGTCCAGTTCCACGAATTCTGCGATGCCTCCGAAAAGGCATACGCTGCTTCTCTTTACGTCCGCTTAAAAACCGAAAATTCCATATCCACACAACTTATGTGCTCTAAAACGAAAGTGGCTCCATTAAAAACGCTCTCTATTCCACGCCTTGAATTATGTGGAGCATCATTGCTGAGTGAAATGATAGACCAATATATCCCCCAACTAAAAATTCCAAACTCTTCTGTCTATTGTTGGACCGATTTCTGGTCCACCTTCGTAGCTAACAGGGTCTCTAAGATCATCCAAGTTATCAATCCATCTCATTGGTTCCACGTCAGGTCGGAGTCGAATCCTGCGGACTTAGCTAGCCGTGGTGTTAGTCCACAATATTTAATGCAATGTTCTCTATGGTGGCAAGGACCACCATGGCTTCAAATAGCCGAGGCGGATTGGCCAAGGTTGGAAATCATACCACAGGATGGAATCGAGTTGGAAAGGAAATCTGTGAAAGTATATCTATCCTACTTCGATGACTTCGAGGATGTGTTAGAAAGATTCTCCTCGCTTCCTCGCGCGTTACGAGTACTAGCGTATGTATATCGATTCTTTTTCCGTACCCATCCCAAATTCCGCAACGATTTTCACCATAATTCGTTAACTATATCTGCATCTGAAATATCTGTGATCCAAAACAAGTTAATTGCTATGATCCAAAAAGCACACTATCCCGACGAATACTTGGCTATATCTGCAAAGAAACCACTTCCAAAATCTAGTTCATTACTAAGCCTAAACCCGTTCACTGACTCCAATGGGACGATGAGTTTTGTCCTGCAACGAGTGGTACAAACTTTATTGGAGCTTCGAAAGTTCTAGCTAATATGTGGCGTTTATTAAAGTGCATCCAGGATCCGACGGTATGGTGTTGCAGAGATTCTCACCGAGAGAGGCAACATCACAATACCAATAACAAAGTTAGTTGTGCTCCCTGTTGACTCATCTACTTCTCTACAAAACTTCTCCACTCTAAGCTCTTATATTTCTTTTACTAAACTTTCTTTATCCTTAGCTATAGAATGCGTAACCGCTCCCGGAGAAACCTAACTTATGCTTGCAGACTTTGTAAAAACAAACACCCTCTCAAACAATGTAAACGATTTTTGGATATGAATGTGACAAAAAGAATACAGACGGTACAGCTCTATGGGTATTGTAGCAATTGTTTAGCACATTCACATTCCAAAGGTTCATGCTTTACAATAACTGGCTGCAGATATTGCCACAAAAGTCATCATAGCTTGCTTCACCAAAATCCACGATTAAGACCAGAATCCAGACAAAACGCATCTCCAAATAGCGTCTCCGATGATTTGACTCAGCAAACCCAAGAAGAAAAACCTCGCCCCTCGTCGGGTACGCAGATTACCCGTACCCCGTTGTCTTCCATTTTAAAACAAAATGCTACAACTATCCTTCCAACAATTGTAGTACAAGTCTGCACTTCCAAAAATACTTTAAAGGCACACTGTCTTTTGGACTCAGCTTCTAAATATTGCTGCATTTCTTCAAAAATTGTTGAGTCAATCGACGAATTTCGATTCTCACACCTGGAAAATCGTTATCCAAAACCGTTGCCAACAAATTTAATAATATTCTACTAGCTGACTCTGAATTTATAAATCAAGCTCGATAGATGTTATTTTGGGAGTAGATGTATATTCTCGCATTATTAGTGAAGGTGTGCTGAATCGACCTGGTCTGCCAACCGCCCAAAATACCCTCTTTGGATGGTCAATTTTTGGAACCCACACTGCATAAAAAATATACCATATTATTAAAAAATTTATTTCATAAAACCAATACAAAATATGTTAATTTCTTGAATTAAATATTGAATTGAAATAATAGTAATATAATTTTTAAAAATTACTTTTAAGCTATATGTCTAGTTCCGGAATGAAACATGAATCGATGATTAATTTAAATATGCTCCCTTGTGGGGTGGCAGAAATGTTTATGTCCCCATAAACAACATAAATATTGCAATTCCTATCTCAGTACAACACCCCTAAAATTCCGTACTAACGTAAAATACCCAAATACTTTTGTTGCACTTTGACGTTTGTTTGACGTTTCATGTCACATTTCGCGACTTCCGTAGAATTTTTGTAACACTCTTTCTCTTTGTATTACAACCTTTCTACTGGTAAGACGTTCCTGAATAAAATCTGAATTAATCAAAGCAATCCAGATACATTGGCTCTACTTCTTTCTAGGTACACCCTCGGTAATTATTTCTACAAATTTGGAGACACATAGCAAGTCTTCATCCATAAATAAATAAGGTGCGGATTGTCTGAACTCTCAAGTGTTCCATTTCTTTCCTTACACGCTTGCCCTCAAACAAGCAAGGCGTTCACTACAGGTCGAAGTTTTGATCGGATGGTCACAAAATTTTGGTTGCTTGTGGGGGTCCCAGAGAGAAAGAGGCATATTTTTTTGATTAAAAACCAAAATATGTTTGGTGGTAGTCGGATTATGTTGCCTAAAATAAATGTTTACCAGTGAAAAGCTTATGCACAGGGGTAGTGGTGTAGGGTATCACATGGTCGGCCCCGTCCCGACTATAGCCTTTGCTCACTTGTTTACATATGGGTTGTCACTTTTTATATACAAAATGTATATCCAAAGTGGCAATCCATATGTAAAGAACATACCGTGTAGAATACCCATAAGCAAACTCTCAATGATAAGCATTCAATCTTGCCAAATCATAAAATTGGGGAAGGGTTCTTTGTTTCAATACAAAGAACTAAGAGAACTAATGAGTCCAAGTGGAGTTGGGTGAATCTAGTCTTCTATGCCATCCCCTAAAGTAATCAATTTTACTTTTTATTTTTAAAGTAAGACCCAGCTTAATCACAGATTTGTTGTTATCAAATTTTAAAAACAACAAGTTTTTAAAGTGGAGGTAGTTAAAATTGATTTACTTTAGGGAAGGCAGAGAATACTAGTTTCGTCCAACGCCACTTGGAATCATCAGTTCTCTTAGTTCTTTACATTGAAGCAAAGAGCTCTTCCCCAATTTTATGACGACTCGAGCTCAAGAATAAATGTGACCGACGAATTCGGTTAAATGCGAATTCAACAGAAACATTCAAAAACTCTCGTAGCCGCATATGCAAACCAAATTAACTACTCCCAATGTTATGCGTCTCCACAATGCAGAGAATCATCATAACTATGTTGATAGTTTGTCGAAATAACAACAAACAAATCGTCCACCGTGAAAACAACAAATCTGTGATTAAGTTGGGTCTTACTTTAAAAATAAAAAGTAAACACACATCACAACAAAACTGCCAAAGTGAATCTAATCAATTTTAACTACATCCTACTTTAAATTTGTTGTTTTTAAATTTGAATACAACAAATATTAGATTAAGCTTTACTTACATACAAATAGTAAGTAAAACACACATCTCAACAAAACTGCCAAAGTGAATCTAAAAAATAGAGAAAATAATTTTCCTTTCTTTATATTTACGTGTTGCTAGTTGAGATTCTTTGTCCAGATACTTGGAGCTAATAACTAAACGACTAATAAACACAGTCCACATTATCCACATTTATTTGCACAAAAGTGTACATCACAACACTGCTTATATAATAATACAGTGGCTGTTCGTTTAACTACAAAATAAATGCAATGATTATCGAGAATTTAAGTATAAATTTACCGTCTGCTTCAGACTTACTCTTTGAATACCACATTTACTTAAAATTTTACGACTTTTGCCATTTTGTTATCAACGTTTTCCACTTTTGACGTTGAAAACCCAAAAAATTTTAATTCGGACCATTCCTGCATGGAACACCATTTGTTTCAGTACTTAACCGTGGTTAATTTTCCACTCAAATATAACGAGTTAGTTAATATCACTGCATATCCAGAATTTTTAATATAGCATTGCCAAATTAAATGAAACCATTTCCAAATCAAATGAAACCTTTACATTTATTGAAAGTAATATGAAACCCATGTAAAATAATAACATAAAAGAGTTATTAATTTTTTTTTTGTAATAATCATTGGCCATCAATGGAGGTTAGGATGAAGTGATCTGTAGTGGAGTTACCGACAAAACTCGGTAAAATTAAAATGCTTATAATTTCGTTAATTAGCGATATTATTAGTTTTAGCGACCAATAAAAAGTAGTTACAAAGTTCTACCAATGGCAACAGGTTTTTTTGAAATTTTCAATAATACTTTTCTGTTTTAATGTTAAAAATTTTTGCTGACAACTCAGAAAATGAGTTAATGAATCGCACTACTGAAAACGAAAATTTGTTTTAAAAAATACTGGTTATGACAGCGCTATATGTCTTATCCAAATTAAGTGGTTTGCGTTTTGCTGTTTGAATATTCGTTCAAAATTGGTGATATTACAGCGAGTAAGATCTGTCAATTTGCGCGGCTCTTTTTCCATAGTTTTTATTCTCATATATGATTGCGATTTTCTCCGCTTACGTGAATCAAGTTCGACCAAAGCCTTAGGTATGAAATGGAATGGTTTCTCATGACAGTTCTCATATATCCTTGCCTCAATTTTGTGAGCACTATAAGTTTTTATTTTGGGAATATACAAGTACATATTTTTTTTCAAAAATATAGAAGGGAAGGAAATATACTTTTGGGGGAGAGAGGATTGCCTGTCGAAAAATAAAAAAAAATATTCATTCAATAAATAGTATTTGAAACGATTCGTTCTTAAATCCGAAAATATAAGTATATCCTCGAACATATATTAAGGATACTACTGAAATTTTCATAAGGATATAAAGGATGTTGCTTGGAATATATAATGGAACTTGCCGAAAAATATTAAAAGAATTTCGCCTGAATTTTATATAAAAAGGATATTTGAAGAATTTCGCCTGAATTTTATAAAAAAGGATATTTGAATTTATGCTGAATTTGTATATGAAAGGATTGAAAGGATATTTCTGCACAATTTTGTACATGAGAATTCAAAAGGTCTTTGGCCTACGTAAAATGTTTTAAAGAATTTCTGCTGAAATTTGTGCATAAGAATTTTGAAAGGATATTGGCTTCCATAAAAATGTTTTAAGAACTTCTGCGTCTAAAGAAGTATAATCTGCTGTATTAATTTATAAGGCCAAGTTTCTATCGAACGCATGCATCGATTTTCTAAATCTATTGGCGACATGGTCTATCCATATCTTCTGTATTCAACATCTGGATAAAATTATAAAGATTTTAAGCAATCACATCCCAGCTTTCTACTATTTTCCTGCATCTTCTGCGTAAAATGGATCAATACAAGGCTACTATGTCAAACAATTAATCGGAGAACATCATCTAGATTAACTTCATCATATATTTAACGATTAAGTTTTATTCTATAGTTAATTTTAAACTTCTCAACACATTTTATTCCCACTCAAATTATTCTTGTCAAGATTTTCAAGGTCCATTCTGCAAGCGCTTGTTGAAAAGGATAATGATAACTGTAAGTATTGCATGGAATATACATAAACATATTTTAAATATTTAGTATAAAACAAATGTGTTGAGTGGTCAAAGCATTTTATCTTTTAAACGTAATACTGTTATTATTATTTTTTTTTTTCATTGATATACGATAAATATTCTATAGTCCGTTATATTCGCGTTATATCAATCCAATCGCGTTATTTGTTAAATTATACTATAGAATTTATTTTCACGGTTTACAATTGTACATATTTTTTTTTACAATATTTCGGTAATAATCTTTGTTTGGAATTAAACGTTTAAAATTAATTTTTAAACAGATTTCAACTTATTTTACCACGAAATTGAAGGGCTAGGTTAAAAGGCGTGTGGGCTGACAATAAAAGTTAGAAAGTCGGCATGGTTGGGTGGGTTATTCGGCTTTGGGATGACATACAACATCAAGTTATCCCTGTATCTTTTTCTTTCCGAAAGAAATAAGTTTACTCCCGTCAATTTGCACTTTTAAGTTAATGCTACCTAAAAATTTTAATTTTTCTTGATCGACCTAGACTGATTCCTTCAGGTAAGAACACCCCCCATTAACCCTGAGCACAGCCGGAATAAAAGGTAGCGTTGGGCCTGAAGGAATAGGGTCTGTAGGGAAGCGGGTCGTCACAGAAATTTTATGGCGCCCAACGTGGGGCCCATCGAGAAAAGAATTTGAAAATTAGACCATTTACAAAACATTTAAAGATTTGATGGATCCCTTATCATTTAATTTATTATGCAAGTTGGCGGATTCTTTTGTTTTTGTAATCTAACCTCTTTATTCTTTTGATTTCATGTTGGTTAATATCGAAGTGTACTAAATAAGTAAAGAGGCTAGAGATAATATACCATAGAAAAGCTTAGGAGAGATTTTATTCTGGTTCATATTGGAATATACTCCTTGATTTTATTCTTGGATTCTGAGTGAAATGCACTTGGTTGAGATTGTTGGTGATGGATTATTGCGTTTCCAATCTCCTCAGTAGAATTCAACGCTTATTCAAAATAATTACACTGTGATACAAAAGTGGACACATTTTTTTTGCAGTATTTCTGATGCAAAAATTCGGTTTTGTGGGAGTCCATAGAAGACGAAAATACCTTTGGTTTCTTTGGGTCACTTCGGGTTTTGATTTTATAATGGTAAATATAGTGAAAAATTCACTTTCTTGGATTTTCAAATTTAAACGGACATTACTTCTTTTTTCCACAACCGATTTGCACACGATTTTTAAAATCGGTTAACAAATGGCTAAGTAATAGGGGTTGAAGTGTGACAAAAACGCATTAAAAAACAGTAAAATGTTTTTTTCTTGTGCTCTGGGCTGCGTAAATGACACCTAACAGTACAATTAACAAGTTGAAAAACCAAGAAAGCCCATTTTTCACTACATTTACCGTTATAAAATGAAAGACCGAAGTGACCGAAAGAAACCAAAGGTATTTTCGTCTTCTGTGGACTCCCACAAAACCGAATTTACGCATTAGAACCCCTGCAAATTTTCACTGTAGCACAGTGTTATTGTTTCGGTGTAGATAGAATATGTATAGTAGAGATTATTGGTAATGAGGTACATTGTTTCCAATCTCCTAGACGATTTCTATCGCAGTTTCAAATTAGTGTATCTTTGAAGAGAATTTGATTTTATAATTTTATTTAACGCTTTTTTAACTGAAACCTTCAAGAGTAGTGGAAATAACTTTACATTTGAACATTTATATTGCTATATTAAACTTAAATTTGAGCATATAATTTATTGACTGGTAATTTTTTGATAATCATGCCCCTTAAAAGAAGTAGGGAAAATTTGAATGTGTTAGACGTGTATGAACCAATCAACTGTAGTTTTACAGTAGATGTAGAAAATAACGATACGCAAAATTCACCTCAAGCGGAAAATTCAGCTCGAAGAATAACTAGGGCCCAGAATTCCAGAAATCCCAGTAGGAATACAACTACGCGAACCGTTCCAGACGATAATAATATTAGGTCTTTGATTAGCGAATCGGTGACTAATTTGAGGGAGGAGTTGACCAGTGTCATAACAAATTAATTGAGAGTGTTCAGGGAGAACAACACATTAACTGGTGGGGCTTCAGATTTAAACTTAAATACTACTCAAATGTCAACTTTCTAGGACAGGAGAACAACGTGGAGAACAGAATGCGACTCAATTAACAAATTCTAGGACAGGAGAACAACGTGGTACAGAGGTGATGAATTCTGAAAGAGTTCTAAACATTATCCGTAACTGGAAATTAAATATACCGGAAACTCGTCCGATATGAGAGTAGAAGAAATTCATGTATAGAATAAATACCTTGACTTCTAACACTTTGAATGGAGACTTTGAACTTTTGTGCAAGAATGCACACGGCATATTTGACGGAAAGGCTTTGCAATGGTATTAGAGATTCCATAGGAACGCCGATGATATTAGCTGGCAAACTTTAACCGCTGCTCAAAAAATTTATTTCAAAGATGACTTTAGCGATTTTGACATCATGGATGAGATACGGCGACGTAAACAAAAACCCCAAGAGACTATTGATGACTATTTGGAGGTGGTAATTGCAATGACTGATAGACTGAAACATCCCATTTCTGAATCGGAACTTTGCGGGACCGTATTGAAAAATTTGAAACCGGATGTTAGACATGAGTTGCTTCACTTTCAGATTGACAGCATGTCTCAGCTCTGAAAGGAAGTTCGAAGACATGAACGGTTTATGCAAGAAGTGACCCATAAAGTCTCGAGATTATTCAAGGCACGAATAGCGGAAATAACTGATATGACTGATATTCCCCAAGTTCAACCGGATGATTCTGAGGAAGATAATAAAATGTTGGAATTGCGATGAAACTGGGCACACATATATACACTGCATAAAAACACGACGCATCTTCTGCTATGGATGTGGCTTACGTGATACGTATAAACCGACGTGCCCTAAATGTAGTATAAAGAGTCAGGGAAACGCGAAGTCGGATGTCCGCAGAAAATAAATCGGACATCCGTTCAAAACAAAGATAAAACCGAAAAGAAACTAAATTTAGAAATTCAAAAAAGACAATACTCTTTAAAGACCATTTCATATTTGGATTAATAACATTCAGAACCAAACACAAGAAGCACAGACAAGACATATTAAACGGTCCACTAGGCGTATAAGGAATTATTACCCTAGAATGAGAGAATACAAGCGAATTACAATATCTTCGTTTTTTGTTAGAAATTCCGACCACAGACCGTATATAAACCTCAAGATTGGGGTATCGAATCATTTTGCTTTGCTTGATAGCGGGGCTAATTGTTCCAGCGATACAACAAGATGTCATCTGCGGTTATGACTTTTGGAAGAAATTTGGATTACAAATCTCTTTACCACATATTGGGGCGATTGACGCAAGCGAAAATAAACCGGATAAATTACAACTGACCTCAGAACAACAACGTAGGCTTAATAACGTAATATCCACTTTTCCTGATTCGGAAATTGAAGGATTGGGATGTACGTCGTTAATAGAACACACTTTAGACACATGTGTCGCAAAGCCAATAAAGCAGCGATATTACCCTATATCTCCGGCCGTGGAAAAACAGTTGTGCGGAGAAATAGATAGAATGATTTCTTTAGGGGTAATAGAAGAGGCACCTACATCACCTTGGTCTTCACCAACAGTAGTTGTAATAAAACCTGGTAAAGTCAGAATGTGCATAAAACAGTCGCAGATTAAACTCTGTGACAGAAAAGGATCCCTACCCAATGCCAAATATTGATGGTATTTTGGCCAGACTTCCTCCAGTAAGATGTATTTCCAAGATAGATCTTAAGATGCCTTTTGGCAAGTAAAACTGGATGAGAGTTCAAACCCGGAAACGGCTTTTTACGGTCCCTAATAGGCCGCTCTATCAATTTACACGTATGCCCTTCGGGCTATGTAATGCCCCTCAGACTCTTTGTAGGTTGATGAATATGGTAATCCCGTATAATATGAAGTCACACGTTTTCGTATATTTGGATGACCTCCTTATAGTTTCCAAAAATTTTGACGACCACATAAACCACCTTTTAGAAGTAGCGACCCATTTACGAAAACGTTAAGAAGAGTGAGTTTGCGTTGAGCAGGGTAAAATATTTAGGATATGTAGTAGGAAATGGAACTCTGCAAGTCGATGAGGAAAAGGTTAGCGCTATTAAAAATATACCGGTACCTAAATCAATTCGACAAGTTCGAAGATTTTTGGGAATGACAGGATGGTACCGTCGATTTATACAGGATTATTCAGCGATAGCATTCCCTCTAACAGAGCTTCTTTCTAAAAAGAAAAATTTTGTTTGGACCGAAAATGCTCAAAAATCTTTCGAACTCTTAAAAGAAAAGTTAACATCAGCTCCTTTATTAATCCATCCAAATTATGACAAACCGTTCATAATAAAGTGCGATGCAAGCACTTATGGTATTGGAGCAGTATTAGCTCAAGAAGATGAGGAGGGCATTGAAAGGCCCATATCATTTATGTCACACAAGTTAAATAAGAGTCAGAGAAATTACTCTATAACAGAGCTAGAATGTTTAACTGTTGTGATGGCAATAGCCAAGTATAGAGCATAAATCGAGGGTCAAGAATTTAAAGTTGTGACTGACCATGCAAGTTTAAAATGGTTAATGGGACAAAAAGATCTCTCCGGACGACTAGCCAGATGGTCACTAAAATTACAAGGCTTTAATTTTAGCATAGAACATCGTAGTGGAAGGTATAACGTGGTGCCTGATGCATTATCGCGGATTTATGAAGGAGAGGAATTTTTGGAGGCGATAGATATAGATAATATACCTGCCATAGATCTGAAATCCGATGCTTTTGAAAGTGTAGATTATGCAAAATTACGGGAGGAATATACCAAAATGAAGCTGCCAGATTTTAGGGTAGAAGATCAGTATATTTACAAACGGATGGCATTTTCAAACGGTGATACAGACGAATCGGACTCTTGGAAACTTTATGTACCTCATGAATTGCGAGAAAAAATTATTTATTGGGCTCATGATATCCCGAAATCAAGCCATGGAGGTGTTGCGAGGACACTCGAGCGTATAAGGCGATATTTTTTCTGGCCTGGTTTAGTAGTTCATGTACGCCGATATATTCAACAATGCATTTTGTGTAAGACGTCAAAGACTCCTACAAATACGCTGAAGCCACCATTAGGGCAAATGGTTGCTACAGAAAGGCCGTTTCAGCGTTTATATATTGACTAGCAAAGTGCCCGCTACTTCGTATGCGTTAAATATACAAAACAAATAAACAATATATAATATAGAATGGTGGAAACATTTTGTGTACTAATACGTACCACTTTAGTCCGATTTTCGTCACGCCTACACATCAAGAGCAGTCCACATTTTTTGAGATATTTTAATTGAGGTTCTCAACGCAAATACGGCCTAACCCAACAACCGCCATCCTCATTTCCAGCTCTATCTGTTCCCCCAAAACCAATTATAGAACTATTTAGTTCTTTACATGTAAATGCATAAATACGAACCTCCTCCTAAATTCCCTTCACACAATAACAAATTGTACCAAATCCTGTGTAAATCGGACGTTATAAGCAAATGATAACAGTAATCTTAATTCCAAATTTCACGAATCCAGATCTATCCGTTCAACCAATACAAAATTGTACCACACATGGAACCATTTCGTACCCCTAAGTGTACCTAATTCCACATTTTAGGATTCGAGCGCTATAATTTCACCCAAATCCTAATTGTACAAAATGTAGTTCTTTTCGTACTCATAAGTACGAATTTCAAAAACTACTTCCATATCTCAATCCTACACTCCAACAGTAATCTTAATTCCAAATTTCTTGATTCCAACTCTATCCGTTCGCTCAAATCCAAATTGTACCAAATTTAGTACTATTTAGTACTTTTCCTACCCACAACTAAAAATTTTCAAAATTTTATCAATCCTACAATTCAACAGGTATTTTAATTCCAAACTTGAGTATGGCAGCCACATCAGATCACCGAAATCCAAATTGTACCAAATTTAGTACCATTTAGTACTTTTCGCACCCATAAGTACGAATTTTCAAAACTACCTCAGTGCTATGTTCAAACAATAAGCTTAATTCCGAATTTCAGGATTCTAGATATATCCGATAACTCAAATCCAAATTTGGTACCATTTAGTACTATTCGTATCCATAGTACGAATTTCTAAACCTACATCTATCAACACTCCAACATCAACATCACATAAATTAAAATAAAATATCCGTTCAAAATGCAAACTGTATTAAATTTGGTACCATTTAGTACTTTTGTACCCATGAGTACGAATTTCTACAACTACCTCAATCCTACACGCCAACAGTAATCTTAATTCCAAATTTCAGGATTACAGCTGCATCCGATCACCGTAATCCAAATTGTACCAAATTTGATACCATTTAGTACTTTTCTTATCCAAAGTACGAATTTCCAAACCTTCCTCTTTCAACACTCCAACAATAATTCCGAATTTCAGGATTCCAAATGTGTCCGATCACATAAATTAAAATTTGGTACCATTTAGTACTTTTCGTACCCATAACTAAAAATGTCAAAAACTTCATAAATCCTATTTACCAACAGTAATCCTTATTCCGAATCTCGGGATTCCATTTATATCCGTTCACCCAAATCCAAATTTTACCAGATTTGGTACCATTTAGTACTTTTCGTACACATAAATACCAATTTTCAAAACTACCTCAGTGCTATGTTCAAACAATAAGCTTAATTCCGAATTTCAGAATTCCAGATACATCCGATAACTCAAATCCAAATTTGGTACCATTTAGTACTATTCGTATCCAAAGTACGAATTTTCAAACCTACCTCTATCAACACTCCAACAGCAATTTTAGTTCCGAATTTCACGATTCCAAATCTATCCCAACATTGAAATGCGTATAGACTCATAGAAAACTATTTGCGAAGCAGGCAACAATTTGTTCAAGTCAACAATTGTTGTAGTAGTATGAAACCCATTCAATATGGAGTTCCCCAAGGTAGTGTCCTGGGCCCATTACTGTTCACAATTTATTTAAATGATATTGCAAATATAAATTTGTACGGTAAACTTATAATGTATGCTGACGATTTGAGCTTATTTTATCCTTATTGTCATGATGCAATTTTAAAAGGTCAGATTGAAGAAGATGCGCAAGCAATTCATAAGTTTGCCAGAATAAATGGATTAGTCATAAACTCCGACAAAACTAAAATTTTGCGTTTTAGACCCCGCATTGTTAGTGCTGAAAACACCTTCAACGTTTCTATTGGTGGGAAAAATGTAGTTGAGAGCAGTTGCCTAATATACCTAGGAATCAATTTTCAGAGTAATCTATCATGGAACTCTCATTTACAGTATATAAAATCCAAAGTAGCTCCAGCCATTGGCTTACTTTATAAATTTAAGTATAAATTTGATGAAAAAACTAAGTTGTTGTTATACAATGCACTGATTCATAGTCACTATAATTACTTACCTATGGTTTATGCACACAAAACGAGTTGTGATTTGAAATCCCTACAGCGAACTCAAAACAAAGCTCTCCGTATGGTCTACAATATTCCGCAAAGGTTTTCCTCATCATTGTTGTACAAAAATGTATCAAGAACTATTTTACCTATTCACGGCCTTTACAAATTGCAAATGCTAATGTACGTATATAAATCATTAAACAAAATCGGTTATCATGTCATAACTTTCAATCAAACTCAGACAGGTTTCAACACCAGGAATAGGTCGAATCTCCATGTTAAAAGGTGTAGGCTTGAAACTACCAAGCAAAGAATTGAATACTCTGGATGTTTAGAATATAACCATCTTCCTGCGAGCATTAAAAATATTCCCAGAATCTCGATGTTTAAATCCAAGTTAAAGCAATATTTAATGAATAATATCGATATGCTTCTAGTGTGATTAAAGTCTTTTTTCATTTATTTTTTTATAAATCACTTTTAATACATTTTGAAATAGTATATTATGCACATAGTAGAACGCCCCAATAATGCCCAAGTGGCGCTGGGGCAATATTAAATCAATTGTTACATACTTATGAATACTAAAATAAATAAATAAAAAAAAAAAAAATCTAAATTGTACCAAATTTAGTACTATTTAATACTTTTCCTACCCATAACTAAAAATTTCCAAAACTTTATCAATCCTACACTCCAATAGTACTCCTTATTCCAAATCTCGGAATTTCAGCTATATCCGTTCACCCAAACCCAAATTGTACCAAACCCAAATTTGGTACTATTTAGTACTATTCGTACCCAAGAATACGAATATCCACAACTACCTCAAGCCTACACGCCAACAGTAATCTTAATTCCAAATTTCAGAATTACAGCTGCATCAGATCACCATAATCCAAATTGTACCAAGTTTAGTACCATTTAGTGCTTTTTGTTCCCATAGGTCCGAATTTCCAAACCTACCTCTATCCAACACTCCAAAAGTAATCTTAATTTCGAATTTCAGGATTCCAAATGTATCTGATCACCCAAATCCAAATTGTACCAAATTTGGTACCATTTAGTACTTTTCGTTGCCATAAGTACGAATTTCCAAAAGTATACCAATCCCACACTCCAATAGTAATCTTAATTCCAAATTTCCCTATTCCAGCTCTATCCGATCACTTAAATTCATATTGTACCAAATTTGGTACCATTTAGTACTTTTCGTACCCAAAAGTACGAATTTCCAAAATACCTCTATCCTACACTCCGACAGTAATCCTAATTCTAAATTTCAGGATTCCAGGTCCATCCGTTCCCCCAAATCCAAATTGTACCTTATTTGGTACTATTTAGTACCTTCCGTACCCATATGTACGAATTTCAAAAACTACCTCCATATCTCAAACCTACACTCCAACAGTAATAGTAATTCCAAATTTCAGAATTCCAACTTTATCGGTTCGCCCAAATTCTCATTTTACCAAATTTAGTACTATTTAGTACTATTCGCACACATGAGTACACATTTTCAAAACCACCTCCTAATATCAACATATCTTCTAAACCTTGATTTTCATTCCAAAATTGCAAGATTTTAGCTCTGTCCGTTCGCGTTATACCAAATGGTACTAAATTTAGTAACTTTTATTACTCTTCGTACACTTATAGTTCGAATTTCCAAAAACCCTTTGGTACACCTTTCTAACTCTCCATCAGTGAACCTCATTCCAAATTTCAGAATTCAAGCTCTTCGCGTTTGCCTAATACTAAGGGTACCATATTTAGTACCTTTTAGTACTTTTCGTACTGTTCTAGTTCGAATTTCCAAAAACCGAGCCTTATCTGACCTATTCGGACCATGAGTGACCCTCACCCAAAATTTCAAGATTCTAGCTCCAGCCGTTTAGTCTGGGCGTTGATTATCAGTCAGTCAGTCAGTGAGTCAGTGAATCAGTGAGTCAGTGAATCAGTGAGTCAGTGAGTCATCATTACTGAACTCTTTTATAAGTATAGATTTAATAGGACCCCTGCCACGAACAAAATCTGGTCACGTTGATTATTCTGGACCACTTTTCTAAATTTACCTTTTTAAAACCGTTAAAGAAGTTGATTACTAAACCTATATTAGAATATCTTCAAAAAGAAATTTTTAGCTGTTACGGTGTTCCGGAAGTGATTGTGACCGACCATGTTTAGCAGTTTAGGAGCAAGGACTTTGAACGGTATATGGAGCAAAATGGCATCAAGCATAATCTTACTGTGGTATACAGTCCCCAATCGAATGCAAGTGAACGTGTGAATCATGTAGTGAACGAAGCATTACGATCGTATGTTAGAGACGACCAGAGAGAGTGGGATAGGTATATTGACAGCGTTAACTCTTCTCTTCGAAACAGTGTTCACCAGAGTATCGGTAAAAGACCTTACGAAATTGTTTTTGGACAAAGAATGGTAACACATGGTAGTGATTACGAAATTTTAAGGAAATTAGAAATGTTATCTGAATCAGACGCAAAAATTGAACGTCAGGACGAATTCGCTGTAATTAGAGAATCGATAAGAGAGCATATGAAAGAAATGAAAAGAGGTACAATGTAAGGTCACGATTTAGAGAATTTAATGTAGGACAGGAAGTGATAAGACGAAATTTTGTGCAAAGCTCCAAGGTTGGATACTATAGTTCAAAGTTAGCACCGGTAGGTGTAAGAGCGAAAGTTGTGCGCAGGATTGGTAAGGTCTATTACGAATTAGAAGACATAGAAGGACGAAACAAGAACGTTTACCACGCGAAGGACATTTGGATATAGATGGATACTAAAAATCTTTTTTTTTTTTTTAATTGGCGGTGTGAATATACTATAAATATACTTTTGGGGGAGAGAGGATTGCCTGTCGAAAAATAAACAAAAAAAATATTCATTCAATAAATAGTATTTGAAACGATTCGTTCTTAAAACCGAAAAAATAAGTATATCCTCGAACATATATTAAGGATACTACTGAAATTTTCATAAGGATATAAAGGATATTGCTTCGACTATATAATGGAACTTGCCGAAAAATATTAAAAGAATTTCGCCTGAATTTTATATAAAAAGGATATTTGAAGAATTTCGCCTGAATTTTATATAAAAAGGATATTTGAATTAATGCTGAATTTGTATATGAAAGGATTGAAAGGATATTTCTGCACAATTTTGTACATGAGAATTCAAAAGGACTTTGGCCTACGTAAAATGTTTTAAAGAATTTCTGCTGAATTTTGTGCATAAGAATTTTGAAAGGATATTGGCTTCCATAAAAATGTTTTAGGAACTTCTGCTGATTTTCGTCTAAAGAAGTACAATCTGCTGTATCAATTTATAAGGCCAAGTTTCTATCGAACGCGTGCATCGATTTTCTAAATCTATTGGCGACATGGTCTATCCATATCTTCTGTATTCAACGTCTGGATAAAATTATAAAGACTTTAAGCAATCACATCCCAGCATTCTACTAATTTCCTGCATCTTCTGCGTAAAATGGATCAATACAAGGCTACTATGTCAAACAATTAATCAGAGAACATCATCTAGATTAACTTCATCATATATTTAACGATTAAGTTTTATTCTATAGTTAATTTTAAACTTCTCAACACATTTTATTCCCACTCAAATTATTCTTGTCAAGATTTTCAAGGTCCATTCTGCAAGCGCTTGTTGAAAAGGATAATGATAACTGTAAGTATTGCATGGAATATACATAAACATATTTTAAATATTTAGTATAAAACAAATGTGTTGAGTGGTCAAAACATATTATCTTTTAAACGTAATACTGTTATTATTATTTTTTTTACATTGATATACGATAAATATTCTATAATCCGTTATATTCGCGTCATATCAATCCAATCGCGTTATTTGTTAAATTATACTATAGAATTTATTTTCACGGTTTACAATTGTAGATATTTTTCTTTACAATATTTCGTTAATAATCTTTGTTTGGAATTAAACGTTTAAAATGAATTTTTAAACAGATTTCAACTTATTTTACCACGCAATTGAAGGGCTAGGTTAAAAGGCGTGTGGGCTGACAATAAAAGTTAGAAAGTCGGCATGGTTGGGTGGGTTATTCGGCTTTGGGATGACATACAACATCAAGTTATCCCTGTATCTCTTTCTTTCCGAAAGAAATAAGTTTACTCCCGTCAATTTGCACTTTTAAGTTAATGCTACCTAAAAATTTTAATTTTTCTTGATCGACCTAGACTGATTCCTTCAGGTAAGAACACCCCCCATTAGCCCTGAGCACAGCCGGAATAAAAGGTGGCGTTAGGCCTGAAGGAATAGGGTCTGTAGGGAAGCGGGTCGTCACAATTTCGACAAAATCATCTTTGACAAAGAGCATGGTTGTCTCGGCTGTTGCAAAATTATTGTATAGCGCAGGGTGGATTGCACCATTTATCGGTCAAAGGTTTTAATGCAAAGGTAATTAAATATTGTAATGAGTGGCGTTTGTATAAAGTACCCCTCCAATCAATAAAAATACATTCCACTGCGATTATATAAAATACTTCCATATAGTACTTTATAGTTCTCTCTTTTTTTCGCATGTGATACGCAAACACCCTGAATCCACCGAAAACAAAATACTTAAATCACGCTACAGGTCGCAATTTTGATCGGATCGTCACGAAATTTTGGGGATTAATGGGGGTCCCAAAGAGAAAGAAGCCTATTGATTTTGATGGTCGGATAATGTTCAGGGGTCGGAATGGGCAAACACTTATTTGAAAAAACGTCAACGTTTTATTTCAAAGCCAAAATCTCTGTTTCTTTTAGAGGCATATCAAAAACAAAACCTGGTAAGGAAAGTAATATATATCATCTTTACAATGCTGTAAAGTAAGTTGTCGTAGGTGGTAAAAAAGCAGAGATATGGCAATAGCCGATAATGCATCCCATTTTCCGATTTTTTGTAATAACGCTACAGGTCGCAATTTTGATCGGATCGTCACGAAATTTTGAGGGTTAATGGGGGTCCCACGGAGGAAGAAGCTTACTGATTTTAATGATGGTCGGATAATATTCAGGGGTCGGAATGGGCAAAAACTTATTTGGAGAATGGTCAACGTTTTATTTCTAAGCCAATATCTCTGTTTCTTTAAGAGGTGTATCAAAAGCAAAACCTGGCAAGGAAAGTAAAAATATCAACTTTACATTGATGTACAGTTGGTTGTCGTAGCTGCTCAAACAACAGAGATATCGCAATAGTCGGTAATGCATCCCATTTTCCGATTTTATGTTATCACGCTACAGGTCGCAAATTTGATCTGATCGTCACGAAGTTTTTGGAATTTTATGCGAAAGAAGCGTATTTATTTTGGTGATGGTCGGATAATATTCAGGTGTCGGAATAAGCGAAAAGCTTATGTGGAGAAAAGTCAACGTTTTTTTTTTCTTATGCGAATATTTCCGCTTCTAGTAGGAGTATTCCAAAAGGAAAGCCCGCCAATGGAAGAAGAAAAGTATGTTGGCGTAAGTGGGCAAACAACCGAGATATCGCAAAATATATTATAAAATATAATATATCCAATTTTTCCATTTATTGTTATCACGCTACAGGTTGGAATTTTGATCGGATAGTCACGAATTTTTGGGGGTTGATGGGGGCCCCACAGAGGAAGATGCCTATTGATTTTGGTGATAGTCAGAAAATATTTAGGGATCGGAATAGGAAAAACTCATGTGGAGACAAATTCAAAATTTTATTCTTTGTGAATATATCGATTTCTAGTAGGGTTATTTGAACTGTACATTGGTGTAAAGTAGGTTGGCGAAGGTAGTCAAATATGGCATATACCACAATAGTCGGTAATGCATCCAAAACTTCCATTCTACAGGTCGAAATTTTGATCGGATGATCACAAAATTTTGGTTGCTTATGGGGGTCCCAGAGAGAAAGAGGCATATTTTTTTGATTAAAAACCAAAATATGTTTGGTGGTAGTCGGATTATGTTGCCTAAAATAAATGGTTACCAGTGAAAAGCTTATGCACAGGGGTAGTGGTGTAGGGTATCACATGGTCGGCCTCGTCACATGGTCGGCCCCCGTCTTTTGCTCCTTTGCTCACTTGTTTACATATGGGTTGTCACTTTTTATATACAAAATGTATATCCAAAGTGACAATCCATATGTAAAAAACATATCGTGTAGAATACCCATAAGCAAACTCTCAATGGTAAGCAATCAATCTTGCTAAATCATAAAATTGGGAAATGGTTCTTTGTTTCAATACAAAGAACTAAGAGAACTAATGAGTCCAAGTGGCGTTGGGCAAATCTAGTCTTCTCTGCCATCCCCTAAAGTAATCAATTTTAACTACATCCCACTTTAAATTTGTTGTTTTTAAATTTGAATATGAGATTAAGCTTGACTTACATACAATTAATAAGTAAAACACACATCTCAACAAAACTGCCAAAGTGAATCTAAAAATAGAGAAAATAATTTTCTTTTCTTTATATTTACGTGTTGCTAATTGAGATTTTTTGTCCAGATACTTGGAGCTAATAACTAAACGACTAATAAATACAGTCCACATTATCCAGATTTAATTGCACAAAAGTGTACATCACAACAATGCTTATATAATAATACAGTGTCTGTTTGTTTAACTACAAAATGAATGCAATGATTATCGAGAATTTAAGTATACATTTTCCGTCTGCTTGAGACGTACTCTTTGAATACCACATTTACTTAAAATTTTACGATTTTTCCCATTTTTTTTTTTATCAACGCTTGACACTTTTGACGTTGAAAACCCAAAGAATTATAATGCGTTGTTTCAGTACTTAACCGTGGTTAATTTTCCACTCAAATATAACGAGATAGTTAATATCACTGCGTATCCAGCCTTTTTAATATAGCATTGCCAAATTAAATGAAACCATTTCCAAATCGAATGAATCCTTTACATTTATTGAAAGTAATATGAAACCCATATTAGTTTTTAACAATGTTTATTTTAATTTTGATGTAAAATAATAACATAAAAGAGTTATTAATTTTTTTTTGTAATAATCATTGGCCATCAATGGAGGTTAAGATGAAGTGATCTGTAGTAGAGTTACCGACAAAACTCTCTAAAATTAAAATGCTTATAATTTCGTTAATTAGCAACAGTTTTTTTTTTTTTTGAAATTTTCAATAATAATTTTCCGTTTTAATGTTAAAAATTTTTGTCGACAACTCAGAAAATGAGTTAATGAATCGCACTACTGAAAACGAAAATTTTGTTTTAAAAAATACTAGTTATGACAGCGGCTATATGTCTTATCCAAATTAAGTGGTTTGCGTTTTGCTGTCTGTAGAATGCTCAGTCCAGGTCCATTTCCTAATTCGAGCTGCTTAAATTCGGGTTAAAATTAAACTTTATAAAAATAAATTCACTAAAAACTTTCCGTAATTTGTCATAATACTTTTTTATCCAAATTTGAATATTCGTTCAAAATTGGTGATATTACAGCGAGTAAGATCTGTCAATTTGCGCGGCTCTTTTTCCATAGTTTTTATTCTCATATATATGATTGCGATTTCCTCCGCTTACGTGAATCAAGTTCGACCAAAGCCTTAGGTATGAAATGGAATGGTTTCTTATGACAGTTCTTATGACAGGTCCCCATTTTTACAACATCGACCAACGAGCACAATACAAACGTCTTTAAATATGCCCATCGCCCATGGTGGAATAATAAGGTGTAGCGCCAAAAACAGCTGCTCTTCATACCAGTTGTCAAAATGCGTTATTGTGAATAAAATCACACACAAAATGTAAACAAGCAATTCACAGTAATGCATTATTGTGAGCAAATTTGACGTTTGACATGATTTGATGTAACACCTTCTTATTCCACCATGCCATCGCCCAAACTTCCATCTTTTCTTAGATAATATCAGGAGGATGTTCATTTTGAATTGCGACATGGCAGTTTTAAGTGCTTTAAACTAATTATTGAATTTCCTGCACGTATAATTTATTTACATCTTTTTACAAATACAGTCTTTTTGTTTATTTATAAAATTATTCCAATGCTAGTTTATTTCATACAAGCAAAACAAAAGCTGTATTCAGCCGAAAAGTTAGATAAAGATACATAAAGAAGGAAAGATAATTTAAATACACATTTTCCGTCAGCTTCAGACACACTCATACTACATTTACTTTGAATTTTACAACTTTTACCACTTTTGATACAGGTTTATGACCTCTTCAATGTTTGCAATATTTTGACCGTGGAAACCCTAAAAAAATCATTCGGACCATCCCTGCATGCAACAGCAGTTGCTTCAGTCGTTAAACGTGTTTCGTTTTCCACTCAATTATAACATTTGTTGTACATAGCAACGGACGAGTTCGCTGATATCATTAAAAATTCATTTAAAATATACTGCGTACCTACCTGTTTATGTAGAGCAATGGTGGGAGAAACAAAAAGAAATAAAAACACAGCGGTATCAATTCTTTTGTATAAAATAATTAGGAGGTTTTATTGAGTTTAAGCTTAGTATGTTTTCATTACAACAACAAAATTACCTTTGTAATTTAATGTGGCGACAGAGGCCTTGGTGCTTTCGCTTTCAATGCTAAACGACAAGTGATCGCATAGGATCTAAGTGATCGCAGAGGATCCCTTGTCTATTACAAATACATTTACAAACTATTCCCGTGAGAGGGAGAAAATACAGGTGTACCAAGGTGAGCAAACCAACAACAACCACTGCCCAGCGGCGATCCGCACACTACGGTATCCGCTAAGGGAAGTGTAGAGGAGATGCCAGTGCGTCAATCAGCATCCGTGATTGATCGAGCAGGGAAATTGCGGGACAATGTATCTAACTTATACATTGCCGCCCACCTTGATACATATAGGTGTGTATCAACAAAATTATGAATATTTAGAATGAATACATATGCATATATATGATAATAATAGTTCAGGACGTAAGTTCAGTTCATTTTGTGAGCATTTATTTAATTCAAGTTAATTCATCAACAAAAGTATCCATGTACGTAATAAGTCTACAATTATAAGTTTACAGGGCCCGCAATTACCCATCCAAATGATGTGTATTGGGCTGTAGGAAGACCCGGTTGAGTTATCATGCGGGGGGACAAAATTTTATAATAGATTTCTGGACCCAATACCATAGCTAGTGGCCCAGAACGATCAAAGGCAGGATCGGCGAGTTCCAATCCAACAAAGGATTCCCGTATGTTGGTAGGGACTGACATCGGTGGTGTAATCGATTTCTAGTAGGGTTATTTGAACTGTACATTGGTGTAAAGTAGGTTGGCGAAGGTAGTCAAATATGGCATATACCACAATAGTCGGTAATGCATCCAAAACTTCCATTCTACAGGTCGAAATTTTGATCGGATGATCACAAAATTTTGGTTGCTTATGGGGGTCCCAGAGAGAAAGAGGCATATTTTTTTGATTAAAAACCAAAATATGTTTGGTGGTAGTCGGATTATGTTGCCTAAAATAAATGGTTACCAGTGAAAAGCTTATGCACAGGGGTAGTGGTGTAGGGTATCACATGGTCGGCCTCGTCACATGGTCGGCCCCCGTCTTTTGCTCCTTTGCTCACTTGTTTACATATGGGTTGTCACTTTTTATATACAAAATGTATATCCAAAGTGACAATCCATATCTAAAAAACATATCGTGTAGAATACCCATAAGCAAACTCTCAATGGTAAGCAATCAATCTTGCTAAATCATAAAATTGGGAAATGGTTCTTTGTTTCAATACAAAGAACTAAGAGAACTAATGAGTCCAAGTGGCGTTGGGCAAATCTAGTCTTCTCTGCCATCCCCTAAAGTAATCAATTTTAACTACATCCCACTTTAAATTTGTTGTTTTTAAATTTGAATATGAGATTAAGCTTGACTTACATACAATTAGTAAGTAAAACACACATCTCAACAAAACTGCCAAAGTGAATCTAAAAATAGAGAAAATAATTTTCTTTTCTTTATATTTACGTGTTGCTAATTGAGATTTTTTGTCCAGATACTTGGAGCTAATAACTAAACGACTAATAAATACAGTCCACATTATCCAGATTTAATTGCACAAAAGTGTACATCACAACAATGCTTATATAATAATACAGTGTCTGTTTGTTTAACTACAAAATGAATGCAATGATTATCGAGAATTTAAGTATACATTTTCCGTCTGCTTGAGACGTACTCTTTGAATACCACATTTACTTAAAATTTTACGATTTTTCCCATTTTTTTTTATCAACGCTTGACACTTTTGACGTTGAAAACCCAAAGAATTATAATGCGTTGTTTCAGTACTTAACCGTGGTTAATTTTCCACTCAAATATAACGAGATAGTTAATATCACTGCGTATCCAGCCTTTTTAATATAGCATTGCCAAATTAAATGAAACCATTTCCAAATCGAATGAATCCTTTACATTTATTGAAAGTAATATGAAACCCATATTAGTTTTTAACAATGTTTATTTTAATTTTGATGTAAAATAATAACATAAAAGAGTTATTAATTTTTTTTTTTGTAATAATCATTGGCCATCAATGGAGGTTAAGATGAAGTGATCTGTAGTAGAGTTACCGACAAAACTCTGTAAAATTAAAATGCTTATAATTTCGTTAATTAGCAACAGTTTTTTTTTTTGAAATTTTCAATAATACTTTTCCGTTTTAATGTTAAAAATTTTTGTCGACAACTCAGAAAATGAGTTAATGAATCGCACTACTGAAAACGAAAATTTTGTTTTAAAAAATACTAGTTATGACAGCGGCTATATGTCTTATCCAAATTAAGTGGTTTGCGTTTTGCTGTCTGTAGAATGCTCAGTCCAGGTCCATTTCCTAATTCGAGCTGCTTAAATTCGGGTTAAAATTAAACTTTATAAAAATAAATTCACTAAAAACTTTCCGTAATTTGTCATAATACTTTTTTATCCAAATTTGAATATTCGTTCAAAATTGGTGATATTACAGCGAGTAAGATCTGTCAATTTGCGCGGCTCTTTTTCCATAGTTTTTATTCTCATATATATGATTGCGATTTCCTCCGCTTACGTGAATCAAGTTCGACCAAAGCCTTAGGTATGAAATGGAATGGTTTCTTATGACAGTTCTTATGACAGGTCCCCATTTTTACAACATCGACCAACGAGCACAATACAAACGTCTTTAAATATGCCCATCGCCCATGGTGGAATAATAAGGTGTAGCGCCAAAAACAGCTGCTCTTCATACCAGTTGTCAAAATGCGTTATTGTGAATAAAATCACACACAAAATGTAAACAAGCAATTCACAGTAATGCATTATTGTGAGCAAATTTGACGTTTGACATGATTTGATGTAACACCTTCTTATTCCACCATGCCATCGCCCAAACTTCCATCTTTTCTTAGATAATATCAGGAGGATGTTCATTTTGAATTGCGACATGGCAGTTTTAAGTGCTTTAAACTAATTATTGAATTTCCTGCACGTATAATTTATTTACATCTTTTTACAAATACAGTCTTTTTGTTTATTTATAAAATTATTCCAATGCTAGTTTATTTCATACAAGCAAAACAAAAGCTGTATTCAGCCGAAAAGTTAGATAAAGATACATAAAGAAGGAAAGATAATTTAAATACACATTTTCCGTCAGCTTCAGACACACTCATACTACATTTACTTTGAATTTTACAACTTTTACCACTTTTGATACAGGTTTATGACCTCTTCAATGTTTGCAATATTTTGACCGTGGAAACCCTAAAAAAATCATTCGGACCATCCCTGCATGCAACAGCAGTTGCTTCAGTCGTTAAACGTGTTTCATTTTCCACTCAATTATAACATTTATTGTACATAGCAACGGACGAGTTCGCTGATATCATTAAAAATTCATTTAAAATATACTGCGTACCTACCTGTTTATGTAGAGCAATGGTGGGAGAAACAAAAAGAAATAAAAACACAGCGGTATCAATTCTTTTGTATAAAATAATTAGGAGGTTTTATTGAGTTTAAGCTTAGTATGTTTTCATTACAACAACAAAATTACCTTTGTAATTTAATGTGGCGACAGAGGCCTTGGTGCTTTCGCTTTCAATGCTAAACGACAAGTGATCGCATAGGATCTAAGTGATCGCAGAGGATCCCTTGTCTATTACAAATACATTTACAAACTATTCCCGTGAGAGGGAGAAAATACAGGTGTACCAAGGTGAGCAAACCAACAACAACCACTGCCCAGCGGCGATCCGCACACTACGGTATCCGCTAAGGGAAGTGTAGAGGAGATGCCAGTGCGTCAATCAGCATCCGTGATTGATCGAGCAGGGAAATTGCGGGACAATGTATCTAACTTATACATTGCCGCCCACCTTGATACATATAGGTGTGTATCAACAAAATTATGAATATTTAGAATGAATACATATGCATATATATGATAATAATAGTTCAGGACGTAAGTTCAGTTCATTTTGTGAGCATTTATTTAATTCATCAACAAAAGTATCCATGTACGTAATAAGTCTACAATTATAAGTTTACAGGGCCCGCAATTACCCATCCAAATGATGTGTATTGGGCTGTAGGAAGACCCGGTTGAGTTATCATGCGGGGGGACAAAATTTTATAATAGATTTCTGGACCCAATACCATAGCTAGTGGCCCAGAACGATCAAAGGCAGGATCGGCGAGTTCCAATCCAACAAAGGATTCCCGTATGTTGGTAGGGACTGACATCGGTGGTGTAATGCCTCTAGTTATGTTTGCCACACGTGCAGTCACAAATTGTTTTTGACCCGAATCAAACCTCGACATTATCAAAAAGTCTGCATATGTCATATCGTTTACTTTCGTGGTCGGCCATTGCAGTTCGGTGATCAACGACGCGCAATCCTGACTTACGGGACAGCAAGGATCTAATAGTGCACGCACCGGGATAGTGGAGTCCGGTAGACAGAGCCGCACCACCACCGTTGGGGACAAAGAGAATACGCGACCTATCGGTAAGACAGATGTCGGTAAGATGTGGGGTGGTGGCACTGCGTAGATACCTCGGGGAACGACCGCTCGCGAATTTGTCGGAGTCACATTGGTACTCTTATCTTCGTGCAAATACGTGTGGTGCTTTTTAGCGCAATACTTGCATCGTTGGGGGACCGGACAAAATTTTGAAAGATGATCCGAACGCAGACAATTGTAACAGTAGCGGTGGTAAGCTACAGCGCGCACACGCTTTTCGAGGGACATTCTTTTAAAAACTGTACATTTGGTCAACGGGTGAAGCTGGGTACATAACCGACAGGGAACCGGCGCATTAACCGATGACGATGCTACGCGCTTAGACACGGTCTTAGCAGCTACACTAGGAGGTGGAGCAATTTGAGGAGGCGTCATATCAGCCGTTTTATCGGGTTTGTTAGAAGTGGTGGTAGCGGGGACGTCGTTAACAGCTGGAACGACCTTCGGTTCCGGCATAGCCGGGCTGGTGACCATCATCTCTGCCTCGACTTCTCGGTCGGACATCATTGCATCATCATAGTCGGACAAGACAACTTCGGGAAAAAGTTCTTTGGATGCCATGGCTATTACAAAGGGAGAGCACGACAACACACAAGAGATGATAGTTATTTAGAAGAAACTTAGTTTGGGAGAACTACTAACTTAACGACTGGTCGCCTAATAATACCCTGACCAGTTCGAACATCTACGACGCGAACCTTTCCATCATTGCCGGGATGAGTTTCTACAACACGTCCTAGTTTCCACGAGGTTGGTGGTAATTTCTCATTTCGAACTACAACCATGTCATCGACCTCAACATTCCTCTGGGGATATTTCCACTTGTAACGATTATTTAAAGTAAATAAGTATTCTTCTTTCCACCTGATGCAAAATTGGTGCGTTAAAGCTTTCAATTTCCTAAACCGATTAACTAAACTCAGCGGTGATTCTTCAAGCAAGGGTTCCGGTGGAGAAAGGAGGGGTGCCCCAATGAGAAAGTGGCCAGGAGTGAGTGCTACTAGTTCCTCAGGATTATCCGACATTGGACACAGGGGTCGAGAGTTTAAACATGCCTCAATACGAGTTAGAATGGTGGTAAACTCCTCGAACGTATAGGAAAACGACTTTACATGGCGATACAGATGCTTTTTAAAACTTTTTACAGCTGCCTCCCACAGACCACCCATGTGGGGAGCGCCAGCTGGTATAAACTGCCACGTAAGTTCCTCATAACCTAAAGCAGAACAAACGGTATCACGACTTTCACGAATAAATGTTCGAAAATCTTTTTCAAGCTCGTGAGAAGCACCAACAAAATTAGTCCCGTTGTCCGAAAATATGGTCTTAGGACAGCCACGACGACCTATGAAACGATAGAAGGTAGCCAGAAAAGAGGACGACGTTAGATCAGATGCTGCCTCTAAATGCACAGCCTTGGTCGAAAAACAAACAAAGACGCACACGTATCCTTTAGTCATACGACAAGCACGACCCGTAAATGACTTTATATTAAAAGGACCAGCAAAGTCTACCCCAGTTGTAGTGAAAGGCCTATTTATCGATGTTCGTTCGGGAGGCAGTGCAGCCATAATCTGCGAGCATGATCGATTTTTCTCAAGCCAGCACACCTTGCAACGATTAATTACTGTGCGGATTAGAGTTTTGACACGAGGAATCCAAAACTCCTGTCGAATAATACGCATCATGCGCTGATTTCCGCCGTGAACAGTTTTTGAATGAGCGTATTCAACAAGAAGTCGTGCGAATCGACAACCATATGGTAAAACAATGGGCCACTTTTCATTCTCTGATAAGGTGGGAGAGTTTGCTAACCGTCCATTTAGACGCATAACACCAGACTCGTCTAAAATGGGGTTCAACGACAGAAGGGAACTAGAGGATGGTAAAGGTCTCTTATCTAGAAGATGTTTATATTCCTCTGCATAATGAAACTTTTGTGCCAATATGGCTAAACGAACTTTAACCATTTTAATTTCTTCCCCAGATGGAATCTGACTAGTAAAACAATGTGCAGGTCGACTCTGGGGGCGAGTTTTATGTATGAAGCGATACATGTAAGCCAATACTCGCAACGCTCTATCAAGCGAAGAAAACCTATCTAAAATGTCTTCATATTGCGAAAAAAATGAAAAATTTGCTTTAATGCTACGAGCTTCTAAGTCAGTCTCGAGGGGTGTGACATTCGGAAGGTTCCACATAGAACTATCGTGACTTAGCCAACTGGGTCCCTTCCACCAAAGACAACTATTAGCTAGTTCTAAAGGCGTGGCTCCACGGCTTCCCAAATCGGCCGGGTTGTCCTCTGACCTAACATGAAACCAGTGACCATTCACTACGTTTTGCTGTATTCGACAAACCCTATTTGCCACAAAAGTAGTCCAGGTGGTGTTAGTTTTTCGCAACCACGCTAGGACTATTGTCGAATCAGTCCAACAGTATATCTTATCAATAGGAATTTCCAAATCGCTTAAAATAGGTTTTAGAAGTTCCGATGCTAGTACAGCCCCACACAATTCTAAACGAGGTAATGAGACCGACTTAATAGGCGCTACTCTTGTTTTAGAAGCTAGCAAATGGACCTGAATTTCACCATGCGCATTTTTTATTCGAATATAGATTACCCCCGCGTATGCTTTCTCTGAAGCATCAGAAAACACATGCAATTCTGCCACAGAGTGTGGTTCATAATGAACCCAACGCGGAATTTTGATTGAGTTCACTTTAGGATAATTGTCAACGAAAGTTTGCCAAGAGTTTTTCGTAGCAAGAAGAAGCGAATCGTCCCATCCCGTATTATCCAGCCACACTTTCTGCATAATAATTTTCGCTACGACAATAACGGGAGATAACCAACCCACGGGGTCAAATAATTTGGCTATATGTGAAAGAACTTCCCGCTTCGTATAGTTAATTTTCTGAGGGATGGGATTTACACAAAAGTAAAAAGCATCTAAACTTGCGTTCCATCTTATACCCAACGGTTTTGAGCTACTTGCCTCGACAAAGGATAAAACCTGGGCGTCGAATAGATGACTGGGGGGCAAGCTATCAAGCACCGATTTCTCATTTGAGGTCCACTTCCTCAATTCAAATTTAGCAGTGGATAATGAAGAGATAAGTTGGTCTCGAGCAGACAAAGTGGAATCTAGGTCATGACCGCCTGCAAGGACGTCATCAACATACATACATCTGCGGAGAATTTTTGAGGCCAAAGGATATTCTGATTCACAGTCATCAGCAAGTTGGAGCAAAGTACGAATTGCCAAATAGGGCGCACAATTTACCCCAAACGTAACAGTTTGCAATTCATAATCCAAAATGGGGTCATTGGGGGAATCTCTAAACAATATTCTCTGAAGGGGTGTATGTTGTGGGTGAACGCGTATTTGACGATACATTTGCGTTATGTCACAATTAAACACAAACCGGAATAAACGCCATCTTAAGATTAATAAGACTAAATCAGCTTGGAGAGTAGGTCCCACGTGTAGAATGTCGTTTAGACTTACGCCGTTAGACGTTTTATTTGAAGCATTAAAGACGACACGGACTTTAGATGTTTGTTTTTCAAGATTAACTACTGGGTGATGGGGTAAATAACAAACAAGTGGCGCTTGTGAGGGGGAAACAGAGCACATGTGACCTAAGTCGATATACTCACGAACAACGGCATCGTACATTTCTTTGAGAGAAGGTTTGCGCAAAAGGGAATTCTCATTTCTAAAAAATTGACCGAGGACATTCTGACGCGAATCACCAATTTGCAATGTTTGAGGGAATTCAGCACGAAGGGGGAGCATTACAACGTAACGACCATCTGAGTTCCTCGTAGTTGTGGACCTATAGTTCTCTTCGCAAAACTTGTCTGATGGCGAAAGTATTTTGCGTTTGGGAACCTCCTCTAGTTCCCAAAACCGCAGAAGGGTTTTGTTGAGGCTGTCTTCCTCACTAAAACTCAACGTAGTTGTAAAGGTCTGCAAAGGGGAGCAGGGAATTGGACCAGAAAGGATCCAACCAAAGACAGTATTTTGCGCCAACAGGGAACCTAATATGTTGTGTTGTACCCCAGGCAACAATATTTGAGGATATACGTCCGCACCCAACAACATATCTACCGAGCGACTATCAAAAATGTTTGGGTCAGCCAAACGAAGATTAGGCAAATTCCGTGCCACAGCAGGGTCAACAGTAAAGGAGGGAAGTTTACCAGAAATCTTAGGGAGAACAAAAGCATCGGCTTTCAGCAAAATTGAAGCACTTAGACGAGATCCTATACAAATCCTACAGTTTTTCGTGGAGGTAACAGATGACGAACCATTTACCCCAGAAATGTTTGCAATGGTAGATCGTGTCGATAATTTTAATCTATGCTGAAGGTTCTCCGTTATAAACGTAGCCTCAGACGCTGGGTCAATGAGAGCTCGAACAGGGTAAGAAGTTCCTTCATGAACAAATATTTACAATCGCAGTACCCAGAAGAACATTAGAATTGTGAGACGTGTAATTAACTTGACGGTTTATTACAGTCGGATTGGCACCAGTAGAGGTGGAGGCAACATTATCTAAATCAGAATTTGATTGAGTACTGGTGGCGGGAGGAGTTGCATTCGAAATGGGATTACCTGCAGGGGGCGATCTACTTGGTTTGTGCATAAGGGTGTGATGCCTTTCATGGCATACGTTGCAATTACGGGTGCTAGTGCACTTATTGACGGAATGTCCTCTACATAGACAATTGAAACACAAGTCAAGCTTCTTCACAGCAGCTTGTTTTTGATCAAAGGTTAACCGTTTAAACCGAAGACAAGAGTACAGAGTATGATTTTGATTAGAACAGAAGACACAACGATGTTTAGCAGAAGATTTTACCGCATCCGACGACGTGTTTGCCAAATGGGCCTTAACGTTGCGCTGATTCGAAGATTTGGAGGAATCTATACCTTTTATATCACGCAAACAGGTGAGCGTCTGAATTCTTTCCGTGAGGAAAGAATCGAGCTGAGACCATGACGATAAGGACGACTTATCGGTGAGACTCTGTTCCCAGAGGGTCACGGTAAGTTTTGGCAGACGCTGAATACAAATAAAAACTAAGATTGGATCCCACTGATCCGTAGGAACGTCATAAACCGACATGGCAGACAAACAGCCGTTTATGCCTCTCTGTAAAGTTTTTAGACCCGAACTCGATTCATGGGTTAACGATGGAAGATCAAACAAAATTTTTAAATGATTATTGACTAGGATTCGTTGGTTGTCATAGGTATCCTTAAGGGCTTTCCAAGCAAGAGCAAAACTTCTTAGAGTTAGAGGAAACTTAGCCACTATTTCCTTAGCTTCGCCTTTTGTTTTCTTAACCAAATGACATAGCCGCTCTATGTCACTAAGCCGGGAATTGTTGATGAACATAACTGTAAAAAGGTCACGAAATGTTGGCCAAGTGAGGAAGTCACCATGAAAATCATCAATATCGCACGGTGGTAAACTGAGATGGTGCATTGTATCGGAGACATAAGGTGGCAAACTCCAGTTAGAAATCGGAGTATTTATGGGATTCTGAATATCATGCGAAACTGCATTGGTCAAACATTGGGGATTCAAGCTATTAACAGTTTCATTTCTCAAATTAGAAATTGCTGACCGATTGGACTCCCTACCAAACGATTCATGGTTTTGAGCATTCTGCAACTGAGTATTGTGAGGTGTGCTATTATTTCCTAACATAGGAGAGGGAGGGGGAGATTTCTCCGACTTAAGTCGTTGCAGCTTTTCTTCAATATCCGACAAACACTCCTCAAAGTTCTCATAAGTGGCCTGGAATTTTGCATCGGCAGAAGCAATGTCTTGGGAACTAACACCCTCCACAGTTATCAAATGATCAAGATACTTATCATAAGTATCTTTTGCTTTTCGCCACAAGTCCTTTAGTTCGGTGTTTCGGATTTCAAGATTGAAAGTCGTATGATTTTCGGGCTTGCTAAGCCTAAAACTTGCAATAAATTTGACAACGTTGTCAGAAGCGCGAATAAATTGAGTCAGTGCGGAGATCGACATTCTGTAAGACTATACTTCTACTGTAAATATCAATAAATCTCAACAAACTGAAGATAGAAGACGTAAAACTCAACGATTTATTCAGAAAAACGGTGGCTTAAAGTCACGAAATGAACCTAAATTCAAGGATCAACCCACACAAACTGTAGCAAACCCAAAGAAAAATCACAAACGAATTCGGTGGAAAGAAGAAAGCACAAATATTTTGAAAAATCAGCAAAAATAAGAAAGAGAAAAATGAAAATGACAACCGAAATTGCACTTTTCTCTAACGAAGCGAAAAATTTGGGGCAAATTTTAACTAAAAGGTGTAAATAAATATTCAAATAATAGCTATAAATATTTAAACGATGAAATTCGATTAAAAATATTAAATATAACGACAAAAATCAATTTTTCAATATGTACCTGGTGTAGGGTGCACGAATCTTTAACCGAATTTAATTTATATATTTTCAAATACTTTATTAGGACACGCTTACGGCAGTTTTTCCAAATTAAAAAAAAATATTTTTTATTTAAAATTATATACAAAACCGATTTTTTTCTCTCACAAACGGCTTCGTTAAAATGTGCTTATTATTTGCCGAAAGTAGGGTGAATTTGTTCCAAAATGCAAAAAATGTTTTTATCACTAATATTTATTTCAAATAAAATTGCAAAAATATTTAAAAGAAATTAAATTTTAAAATTCATAATATTCCACTTCGACCCACTGTGCCGTGGTGAATAACGAATACCACACAAAAGGGAAAGACAACACACAAGTAGTGGGGGGTATGTGTGTATGTAACTACCTCGCTACAAACAGACCAACGACAACGACCAAGCAAGCAGTGAGAGTTGGAGAGGCAAATATTGTTGGTATGTTTATTAGGGCATAGACGGACGCTATCAAAAAATAAAAAAGGCGCGTATTCTTGTTGTTGTATTACACGACAAACAGAAAAATAACCAACAGTGAGAGCTGGGGAGATAAGTATTTTGGTGGTATGCTGGAATTTCAATAACAAAGGGCACTGGGAATATGAATATTATTGTTGTTGGGAGAATTAGAAAATATGATCTCTCAACAGAACAAATGTGTGGGGAATTATTGCAATAAGCAAAAGAAAAAAAAAGGCACACTACAGCGGCAGATTATTTCAATTAGAAAAGTATATTTTTTTGTGTTAAATATTAAGAAATTAGCACAGATTAATGAAAACGTTCGATTATTTCGCGACGAAATGGAAATTAATGCAAACACGACTCGATTTCAAAATAATTTTAATTGATTTGTATGGAAATTAAATTCTAGTGGACTGTATATTCGACGATACCGCGTAATAGGGTGAAACAAAGGCGACCAGTACCGCGGAACAAACTAACAAACAACACTTTTTCACTTTTTTCCGAAAAATAGCACTGTAAAGCTCACAAAAACAATTCACTGAACTTACGTACCTTGTTTTTGGATGATGATGATGATATGAGGAGATGAATTTGTGATGCAGGTTATGAGGGGGGATGCGTTGTTGGTGATTTTTTTCCTTTGTAAAAGAAAAGAAAAAACAATTATTCCGGGCAACTTCTCAGGTTTTGCAAATCCGACTCGATGCGACCAAATGTTTATGTAGAGCAATGGTGGGAGAAACAAAAAGAAATAAAAACACAGCGGTATCAATTCTTTTGTATAAAATAATTAGGAGGTTTTATTGAGTTTAAGCTTAGTATGTTTTCATTACAACAACAAAATTACCTTTGTAATTTAATGTGGCGACAGAGGCCTTGGTGCTTTCGCTTTCAATGCTAAACGACAAGTGATCGCATAGGATCTAAGTGATCGCAGAGGATCCCTTGTCTATTACAAATACATTTACAAACTATTCCCGTGAGAGGGAGAAAATACAGGTGTACCAAGGTGAGCAAACCAACAACAACCACTGCCCAGCGGCGATCCGCACACTACGGTATCCGCTAAGGGAAGTGTAGAGGAGATGCCAGTGCGTCAATCAGCATCCGTGATTGATCGAGCAGGGAAATTGCGGGACAATGTATCTAACTTATACACTACCCATTTTTTAATATGAATGTCGTCCAAAACAGCAGTAAATATTTATTATGAAATGTTAAACTTCATTTTATCATACGATATATGGTTGGTGTCAGCGCTGAAGTGTTCGATACGTAATCTTCCCATTTTGAGATAACCGTATTTTAATGTTTGCGTGAAGTTGACTAAACAAAATATTTATATTTTTGGCTTAAATTATTAATAATAGTATATAAAAGTTCTTTCCGAAAATGTAGAAAAAATCTGTTGGAATATAAAAGTTATAGATACATTTGTAAACATAGGTTTTTTGTCGATTGGTTACACATCCAAAATCTGACACAAATGTAAAATACTGTATAACACATTGAACAAAATGACATACTGTCCCAATAAATTCTAAACTTCTAAATCAAAAATTATAGTTCTGATTTTTAAAATGCGTTTTAATACTTGTCTCTTATTAAAACAAAAATTTCATACTATCAAACATGGATGTCTGGAAACTAGAGCAGATAGGAAAAAGACGACCACGTATATCCCGAAAATGGCGTGTGGAACACTTAACCATGACGCCGAGGATATCCTCCGCTTGTTGGTACTAGCATGAAGGGAGAACATCAAAGCAATGATGTGAATAAAACACGTATAAAGAACTTTCATAAACCATTAACATTTAATTTTGCAATATAGCTGGATGTTGCAAGGCCGGCGGAATAAATAATTTACATCAATGTTCCTATTAATCCCTGGTCAATTTTTAAATTCGTCCGAAGGATGGTTTTTCGCAAGTGGAGAAAGAGTTCCTACATTCCAACAGTTTTTGTTGTTACAACATATCTAATTGTCTATACATGAATTTGAAAAATTTGCTCTGTGTGCAACCTCTCAAAGGTAAGTAATCAATCTTACCAATAAAGAAATTGTCTGTCACAGATTGCTTTTTTATTCTTTCTTTATATCTATATGTTATAACTTGGGATGTGACCGTGTTTTATGGACGGTTTATACTTTCATATAAGTATATAAACTCTGCTGGATTTCATAGTAAATATATTTTTAATTAAGAAGGCTTTGGAAGTTTCCTACGTCATAAAAGTTTTCGTTCTGAAAAAAAATATGAGGGATTCGATTTTGAACATTGAAACTAAACATAACAAAATTAAGAAAAAATTTCAAAATAAAAATACATATCATATTTGAGAAATAAATTTTTTAACCGCCAAAATTCCCATTTCGGATTTGTGTAAATTATCCTTTTATTCGATGATGTCTTGCGGTTAACCCTCAATTTCCACAAAGCTGAAAATCTACGAAAGTGGGATCAAATGTCTCTGTGCTGATTTCCTGATAATTTTAAATTGTGAAAATTTAATCTAAAGAAGCATATATTTGAACGGTCCATTCAAGCTCAATTCCTAAATAAAATCTAAAGGCAACTATAAATTTGTGTGACAGTTCAAGAATCTATAATTTATTAGAAGAAAAAATTTCCAAAGAAGTATGGGATCTAGGAAGGATTAATTTTAAACGAATCAGTTCAAAGAGATGGTATATATATTTTGTTCGAATTTGAATACGAAGTCTTCATATACATTCTGCAGTTCCTACATTAAGATCCTGATTTCATTTTTTTTTCATTATATCGATTTCTGTAAAAACACTATTAATTTATCAAAGAAGTTAATGTTGCAGCAAGATCAACAAGCGCTTGTCGACGAAGCTACGGATTATAATTGTAAGTAATTTAATCATTCATACACTTTACCATTTATAAGTAAAATATATAACTATAATATTAATTACGCTACATAATATATTAATTACGCTACATAATCCTCATGTTATTTATTTTACATTGACTTAAATGGAATTAAATAGAATGTTCCACGCTCTTCCAGCTTTTACATTTACCTGTACATTTTGTACCAATTTTCATGTTTGTTTTATGTACATATTTTTTTTCTAAATATAAAATGATCAGAAATTAAAACAAAATCTTATTCTGTTGAAATCATAAAGTAGTACCACGAAATTGAAGGCATAGGCATTTAGAGTGCTTGTGGGCTGACAGAAACACAGTCGGCATGGCTGGGTGGGAAGTCCGACAATGATTCTGTAACATCTAGATTCCAATCCATATCAATAATTCCTTTATACTGGCAATGGCCATCGCGATTTTATGTTATAATATTTAGCTACCAAAATTTTAATTTTATTGTAACTGGTTGAGGCCTATTCCTTTAGACAAGAACACCCCCCAAGCCCTGAGCACGGCCGGATTAATTGGTAGCATAGGTCACGAAGGAATGGGGTCTTGTAAGTATCGTTACAGGGATTCTCTGTCCACACCCGTGAATAATGCTCAATCCGCAATAAATACAGTTCACTTTTCCCCGCAGATTTTTTAGTCCAAAAGTGTATAACTTACAGCGACATCCCTTCTCATTACTCATACAGTGTATGTTTGTTTATCTAGAAAATCACTCCAAAGCTTGTCGAGAATTTAAAAAAAAAAAAAACATTTTCCGTTAGCTTGAGACACACTAATTCGAAAACCACATTTACTTAAAATTTTACTAATTTTTATACAGCTATGTATATGACTTTTCATACGAACCATCCCTCCATGCAACACCAGTTGTTTCAGTCGTTAACCGTGGTTTATTTTATACTCAATTATAACGAGTTCGCTGTTATCATTAAACAATCATTTAAAAGATATTGCGTATTCAGCCATTTTTTTAATACAAATGTCATCCAAAACAGTACTAAATATTTATTAATAATAAGTGTTCCATACGCCATTTTCCCGTTTTCAGATAATCGCCTTTTATTGATTGCGTCACAACTGCTTGAAGCTGACTGAAGAAAATACTTATGTTTTTGGCTTAAATTATTAATAATAGTGCATTGAACATCTTTCCGAAAATTTAGAGGAATATCTGTTGGAATATAAATATCTTTTCCATATCCATAGTTATGGTTTGTGCCATAAATTGTATGCCACATGGAGCAAGGTGACAACAATATGTTCCCATCTTTGCCCCAATATATGTGTTTACGTCAATGTAAATAAAAGAAAAAAGAGGAGAAATAAAAAGGCAGTATTTTCGTTTTAATATTTGTTTGACTAGAAGTCAAATGAGCTTTTATTGAATAAATAAAAGGTTTTGGTAACGATATTACCTGATGATTTGCAACGGCTTACAATAAAGCTTCGATGGCGTTCAACAATCCGATGGAAAGTAAAAGTAGATGATGAGAGGTGGGAAAATGTCAAACAACTCAACGAAAGAATTATCGCTAAAATCTGCAATGCAAATGTTACAAGGATGAAACAATAAGGAGTTTGCAGATTTTAACGATAATCTAGACCACAACAGATTGGCCGTTGATAAGCGAAAGTAATATCAAAAATAAACTATTTAATTTAAACATTTGGCGCCCACCTTTCAACATCGTAGGGATGTTAAAATGAAAAGAATACAAATCATTCCAAGTTTTTTTTTTTTTTTATTCAATTAAATTAATTTTTTTGTTAGTTTTTTCTTGTTTTTAATTTCATTTTGTGAAAAACATTTACAAACTAAACGATGAGGCCATTAGGCACCCCGGGCCATTAGGGACCCCGCGGTAAATATGACCATTAGGGACCATATGATATGCTTACAAACTAAACGATGGCGCCATTAGGGACCCCGCGGTAATTATGGCCATTAGGGACCCAGCCATATATACATGTATGGCCATTAGGGACCATACTGATGCGTTGGGTCATTAGGGACCACGCGCAATAGGATCATTAGGGATCCTCAGCTACTGCATACCCCGGATAAAACCCTGTCAAATATGCTATACTGGGCCAAGGCTAAGCCTGGGAACATCTGTATTCGGCCGGTCATTACTTTTGCCATATGGCCCAATGCCACACGTACCACAATATAAAATTGCGGATCTGCTAGATGTACACCCAGGTACGACTCCTTAACCCTCTCCGGCACTGTTTCAGGAGGCGTCAAGACACGTGCCAAATCACAGACCCGGGCCGTCACTGCAACTGATTGTGCAGGATCGTGCATAGAGGTGATGGTAAACCGACAATACGAAATGTCGTCAATTTTGGAGCAGGGAAGCTGCAGACTGTGCACTAAAGACACACAAATTTGACTTTGCCTGGCACATTGGTCAATAATACCACGGGCAGGGATAGACGACTTAGCACTTACTAAGCGTACTACCAGGCTCGGGGAAAGGGGAACTACACCAACCAGGGGTAGGCTTCCAATGGAAGGGGTAGCAGAAGCGATCGGAAGACTGCTTCCTACGGATGGACAGGAAACAGTCTCATTTTGCGGACGGACCCTGGGCTTTTTATATGGATGATGCTTACGAGCAGGACTAGAAGTAGGATTTTTTGATGGCGTAGGGATGCCATCGAGTAGCAAGGTATGGTGCTTGTCGTTACAAATACGACAACTGGTCCTACTTCTACAATCCATTGCCAGGTGAGACTGTGTCAGACAACGAGTACAATAGCTATACTTCACAACTTCCCTATGCCGTTTCTCCAAAGGTAAATTCATAAATTGATTACAGAAACGGAGTGGATGTCTACCATCACAGATTCTGAACTTAAAATTAACCGGTTTATCAGAAGCGGGTGGGGTTGCAGTGACGGACGGCGATGCGAGAGGCGTAAGTGGCAAAGGTACCACAATTGGAGGGTTAGGAGCGACGTTATTCTCCGAAGTGTCCATGTTTTCGGAAATAATGGACGGGGGCGCTATGTTAGTAGCTGGGGTTGGACCAGGGGTAGGTGACACGGCGGGAATCGGGGTAGAAGGACCCGTGGCTCTATCAATTTCCGCCATCAATTCGTAGTAGTCCTTTAGTCCATCAGCGAAAAAGTTACTTTATCATTATACCCTCAGCCTTTAGGCTAAAGAGGGTATTTACACTTTGATACAACCAAAAATGTGCCTAATCGAAATAATGGTTTTAGACCCCAAGTATGTTTGTATGATATCCGTTTCAGACAATTTTGAGTAGATCTAGCAATGTCCGTCCGTCTGTCTCGAATGGATCAGTCTATTCGGTTCAAATTTTGGGTATCGAAACATTTTGTTCAGATTCGATTTAAGTTCGAAGATGGGCCATATAGGTCTACTCCTTCAGGTACCTCCCCCACAAATGTTCAAAAATTGTCAGAAAACTTGTGCGCACGATAACTCTTGTAGGGAATAACCGATTTGGTCCATACTTTGCACATCGTGTAATTTCTACCAACTTAGATGAGGTTCCAATATGGACTCAATCGGTGCACTCCTTCGGGTACCTCCCACAAAAGTTCGGAAAAGTTCAGTTTAGGACCTGGCTTCGAACCACTTTGATTTTTGTTTACGCAAGTTGTAGTCGCTGTCCTCTATACGACGCTGTAAGTTTCATTAAGGGTAAGTCCATACTTCCTGTGAAAATAGCCTAAAGGTTACAAAAAAAAAAAAACACTCTTGAACGGATCTGCCGTGTAGTGTAATCGGTTTTATCGATACTCAAATTGAGATATCCCTTATTATCAGCTGTATTGGTCATATGTTTTGATCATATGACTTATCAGCTGTTGAACCAACACATGTTTCACTGTTTACTTTTTAAGGACACTAGCCATAAGGAATATAGAATTAAATTTATGCCGTTAGTTCCAGGTTAATTTCCTTTATATTGTCAATAAAGTTTTATCAGCCGAACTGTTGGTACAGTAATAAAACTGTCTTTTTACTTTTACATAAGCGCTTCGAAATAAATTCTTGCATTGGCACTATTTGGTGCCTGCAGAGGTTTAAAACTATTCTTTGCCTGTGGCGTTTAAAAAGCGCCGGCTCAACTCGATAGGTAGGGCTTGTAAATTTATACCTACACAGTGGCGAACCAGCACATGGCGATCCTGCCAGGCTCTTCTGAGATACCCGTGGAACCTACAACACCAGCAACATACAAACAAGGCCCCATTAAATTGTCCATAAAGGAATACATGGCACGGCAGCAAAGGCGAAGGAGGCTGTCTTGACCGCTATACCACTTACACAGAAGCCGAAACACAAACGTGGTGGAAAAATTGTGAGGTTACGCCGACTAGTAGCTGACCTGAAGAATCGTGTTAACTCCGACCCACCACCACCATGGAAAGTTTCTGTCGAACTTTGGGAACAAATTATTAATATAGAGGGTCAAATGCCCCAAAAAAACAAACATAATAAATAAAACAAAAAAAATAATATTCAGCACTTTTATTTTTCAAAAAAGCATGCATATTTTTAATTACTTAAATTAAACTTAAAGTATATTCTGTTTTGTACACAAAAAAAAATAATTTATATGGAAAATGAATAATATAAATTAAACAACAGAATAAAAACAATTTATAAACTAAAAACTACAGAAATTCACACAAATTTATAAAACAACAATATTGATTAATTTCACACGAGGAATTATATAAACAAACTGAAAGTAAATGTCAGTGTTATTTTATGGATGAATACCTGATGTAACCAGTAATCAAAGTCTGAATTAAGGGAGTACACACCCGTTTGTAAATCGTCTAAATAACTAAAGACATAAGCTCTGTTCCAAAACTAACAAGTTTTTGCAATTTTACCACTTTTCCACATTTTGCATTCCCGCACAGACAATTTGTATGAAAGTAGTTTACCACTTTTACGAGTTTCGTAATTTTTCCAGTTTTTAAAGCAGGGGAACATGTGATCGCACATTGAATTATAATAGTACGTTTACACATAACCGGATTTAATAAACAAACTTATTTTAGATGTCAATTCAATTACGTATACACCAAATAAAGAAAAATCAATTTTGTACAAAGGATATAAAAGAAATATGTATAAATGGAAGAAATTGTCAGTTACGTATACGAACTAGATACACTTAAAACTAATTTAAAAAAAAGTATTAACAAAGTATTTTCAAAGAAATATGTAGAACATAAACATAGTAGATTAGACTTTATAGAGAAAAGAGCTACTGAAATTGCAAATAGTGACGAATTGTCTCAAGCAAAACTGAAAATTGAATTACTTTGTGCAGAAATCGCAACAATCTTACAAAGTTTAAACACTAAGGAGGAAAAGGTTACTGGAAGTTCATCAAATATGGCTCACTTTGACATTTCGGTAGTAGGCAAAAACCTACCAGTATTTAAGGGTGCCTTCAAATACTTAGATGAATTCTTATCACAAGTTGAATTATTGCATGACCTCACAATAGAAGAGGACAAAGAAATTTTCATTAAGTACATCTATAATTTTAAACTATCAAGTCAGGTGCGAAGTATATTAGGTCGATATAATAAACCTACTAAGCTTTCGGAACTAAAAAACCTGTTGATTGAAGCATATCCAAACCCACGTACGTTGCAGCAAGTTTTATCCGAATAAGGTACTACTAATCAGGGAAATGGATCTATAACAGAGTTTAGAGAACAAATATCAGAGCTTACGGATAGTCTCCCAAGAGACTAAACACGCAGTTTATAAAATAAGCGAGAATATGGCATTAAATATATTTACAAAAGGTGTCCGAAGTGAAAAAAACATGAACGAAGCTGCCCAAAGGTGCTTGCAAGCCGAAAAATGCTTTGGTTCTGAAGACAAAAGCGTATACACCATACATAAAAATAGGTATAGCGGCAATAGGAGCGTTAGTCCTAGCCGTAAATACAAAAGTAGATACCAAAATGACAATGATTGCAATAGCAATAGATATCGTAATGATCACATTAAAAGATATGAAAATAGATACACAAATAATAACAGTAACACATATAACTCGAATAGTGGTTACAGAAATAGAAACGTTAATCAATCGATAAATAGTAGTAGATACGATAATGGAAAATACTACGAAAACAAAAGTAACAAATATAAAGGAAACAATACTAGTACTCATCAATATAGTAGAAACAATAAAACAGAAAGACAGGGGAATGATTATAGAGCATTTGCGTATGAAGAGCAGGGAAACTCCGATGGCCAGGAGACAGAAGAAACTGCCAAATGTAAGAATCTTTAACCTGAATGCTAAATCTAGTGCTTTTGTAACAATAAACTGTATAGATGTAAATACACAACTCACTTTTTTGGTTGATACTGGGGCAGACGTTTTGATTTGCAAAAATTAGAATTTTAGAAATATAAATATCCAGGAAACAGCAAGACTTACAGGTATAACAGAAAATGCCGTACAGTGCTTATATAACGTTACAACTCGAATCACAAACAATAAAACACAAATTCTATATAGTTGACCAAAATTTTCCAATCTCAACAGATGGTATAATTGGTCGCGACATATTAACAGAATACCTTTGCAGGATAGATTTTGAGACATTTACAATCAATTTCAATATAAACGAGCATGAAATAGTAACACCAATGAAGCTAAAGGAAGCTAACGCAAAAGGAAATTATCATACCAGCGAGAGCAGAATTGATTGTTCCAATCACTTTAGACATAAAAAAGATGGTTTGATACTAAAAAGTGAAATCATGAAAGGAGTTTACGTAGCAAATTGCTTGATACCAAAACATGGTATAAAACATGTAAAACTTCTAAATACGACGAATGAAGTAGTGAGAATAGAATCTATAAATTTTGAAGTTCATGGCCTAAAAGAATATCAAATATTACATACATCAAACTCAGTTATACAAGGCGAATCTAGAATGACATTACTTTATAGCTTAGATATTGAAACAAAAGATGTTGATGCCCAAGAAACTTTGAAGAGAATAATAAAAGAATATCAGGACATTTTCCACTTGCCGGGAGAGAAATTGAGTGTTAACAACTTCTACTCTCAACATATCCAAATAATAGACCGAACACCGGTGTACACAAAGAATTATAGACTGCCTGACTCCCAAATGCATGAAATTAATGATCAGGTAAAGAAGTAAGTTGGCAACCCTGTTTGCATAAACTTGCGTTTTACGAGTGCTCCGTGGATGTTTAAGAAAAAAATCATTTATCTAATTATCCAACGATTACTAAAACTCAGAGACTACTTTTGTTGAGTGAACGTGCTAATGAGAATTGGAGAATATTGAAATAATGCCGGGAAAGAGCCGCAAAAGCACAAAAATAAATAAAAAAATTGTTTGTTGGCAGTGCAAGTTGGTGATAAACGAAGATGTGGAAGACAATATATCATGCGATAAATGCGAGAAAACAATGCATGTCCGATGTACGCCTGGTTGAGAATAAGGACGAGCAGTATATATGTCATTTGTGCAAGAGAGATGACAGTACGTCCATAAAAGATGAGCTGATGTTTATTAAAGACAAACTAAACCAGCTTGATCAGCTGGTTGAGATAAAAAACTCAATTTCGTTTCTATCTACCAAGTATGAAGATGTGATGAAGATAATGATTGAAAACAAGAAACAGCTGGATGTAATAAAGAAAGAAAATAATGCATTGAAACAAGAGATTATATATTTGAAATCTTCTGTAAAACGTCTTAACGATAACAAAGTTAAACACGACTGCATCGTTTTTGAGATCAAAAATAATGAAAATAAAAATGCTATTGATGTGGCTACTGATTTGTCGAAGGTTATGGGAGCTACCGTCGGGAAGGAAGATATAGAGGACGCTTTCTTCAGTGGAAGGTCTAAAGAAAACAAACAGCTAATTATAAAGTTTTCGCAAAAGAAATCAAAGGATGAATTTATGAAGGCGAAGTCAGCACTAAAGAATAAGGAGAACATGGAGAAGGTTTTTATTAATGATTTATTAAGCAATGAGACTTCAAAATTGTTGTCATATGCTAAAACCTTGAAGGCAGTAGGGTACATTTCAGTGTATACAAATCATGGTCGTATTTTTGCCAAAAAGTCAGATTCTTCACGAGCCAAGTTAATTCGAACGGAAGATGATGTCGATATGCTATTGATGGAAGCAACTACCCAAAGCCAAAAACCAAGGCGTAGCCTACAAAGAAAAATTAATGTTGATATTGGCAGCAGTGATGATGATGGGGTGTTAGATGACAAATCATAATTTTTCGTTTTTTTTTATTTCTTTAATTATTGTTAGTTTTTGAATCAATTATTCCATTTTCTATGAATTATTTCAAAAATCTAGATTCTTATAAAAATTTTTTAACTGAATGTAATAACAATTATATCAGTATTGTTACAGTGAATATGAGGAGCATTTCGTCTATTCATAAATTTAATCAATTTAGAAACGTTATTGCCAATCTACCTAAATTGCCTGACATTTTAGCTATAAATGAAACATGGTTTTCCAGTGATTGTACCCAGTTATATAACATTCCGCACTTTAGTGGAGTACACAGTTGCCGTAGCGATGGCTACGGCGGAACGTCATTGTACGTCAATAATCGGTTTAAATACACGGTTATATCTTGCGAGTGTGTTAATTTTGTCAATATTGTCCATATTAGATTGCATAATTTAAAGATGATAGGGAAAACGCTGCATGTATTATCTTACTATAGATCCCAAAGGTGTAATGTACCAGTATTTTTAGACATAATGGAGGAAAGGTTAGAAAGCACTGCTACCTGTTCTTCAATCGTATTGGGAGATTCCAACATTGATCTGAATGGTCCTAACGCTAAAGACATTTTGGAACTCTTCAATACATTTGATCATCATAGTTGCCACAATTTAATCACTAGGCCACAAAGTGGTTCTAGCATTGACAATATATTTGCCAATACCAAAGTGTCTATGAAAATTGAATCCGTTGAAATTGATCTAAGTGATCATAATATGTTATTTTGTAGGGTAATGGCAAATCATGGTGACAATTGTTCTTACAACGTAAAAAGGAAAGTGTGCGATTACAGAAAGGTTGAAAGATTATTGCTTGAAGGCATTTCGGAACTGCAAACTGTATCGGACCCTTCGTTATGTCAAGTGATCTTATACGACTTATTACGCATGTTGTTAATGAAAGTACATCGGTGGCTTCTGAAAATCGTCTAAAAAAGTATGATGTGTCTCCGTGGATAAATAAGCATTTAGGAGAATTAATAAAAGAGAAGGACAAGCTTTTAAAAATGAGGAGAAGACATCGTGAGGATACATCAATAAAAGAGCGTTTGAAACGAATTAGTCGGATAATCAAAAGGTCTACGCATGAATAATTATTATGATGATAATATAAGAAAATATAGTGGTGATCCAAAAAACAGTGGTTTTGATTAACAAAACCTAAGGTAAATCTTCAGAGAAGGGCATATGTGTGACAGGTGAAGGGGGTGATGTCATATACGACGAACAGGTATTATCAGATAAGTTCAATGACTATTTCATCAATTCGGTAACCACTGTAAGAGAAAATATACCTAAATATGCAAACGATAATCCAAATTTGTTAAGAACGCTGAGAAGTCATAATGGTTGTTTTCATTTTCAAATGGTTACTATGAATGTAGTAAAAGATGTCATACTAAATATGAACTCTTCAAAAAGTCCTGGAGATGACGGTATCTCTATTGAATTTTTAAAACGATTTTCTGATTTGCTATCCCCCTTAATAGCAAATATTTTTAACTGTATGGTAACTGTAACAGAGTATCCCTATGTTTTGAAACATCACAAAATTGTTGCCATACCGAAGTAACCTAATCCTACGATGGTCGATCAATTCAGGCCAATAGCACTTCTATCGTCATTGGATAAAATAATTGAGAGAATCATGCATATGCAATTGATGTCCTATCTCGAAGAGGGCTCTTTAATTCATCGTTCTCAGTTTGCATACATCAAAGGAGGTGGTACTGACACGGCAGTCATTAAGGCGATTAATTTAATCTGTGGGGGTTTAGACCGCGGGCATTCAGGAGTAGCTGGACTCTTTTATGATTTCAGTAAGGCGTTTGATCTAGTCGATCATGATATTTTGCTGAACAAATTAACTTATTATGGCATAAGGAATAAAGAGCTTGAACTCATAAGAAGTTACTTTGAAAATAGAACTCAATTTGTCCAAGTGGGAGAAAGTAGAAGTTCGGTTCGATCCATTTGCAGTGGAGTTCCTCAGGGGAGCATTTTAGGACCGCTATTTTTCATGCTGTACGTAAACGATATAAATAATCTTGGCCTATTGGGGGCAATAGTAATGTTTGCGGACGACATCGCAATTTTTTACCCATATACACATGAAAAAGTCCTACGGGTAAAGTTGGAAAGAGATTCGTCGTTGGTTGCGGAATTTGCCAGACTTAATAGGCTTGTTTTAAATCCAAACAAGACCAAACTTTTAAGATTTAGGCCATCCTTTCCTATGATGAATAATAACTTTGAATTCTTTGTTGAAGGTAGTCTTGTGCGAGAAGTAAATGAAATAAGGTACTTAGGCGTACAATTAAAGAGCAATTTGAAGTGGGATGGCCACATAAAGTACGTAAAGGCGAAAATTGCCTCTGCCATTGGGATTTTATTTAAACTAAAAGCAAAGCTGAGTATGGATATTAGATTGTTGATGTACAAAGCGTTGATTCACTCTCACTTAGAGTATATGGTCATCGTGTACGGACATAAATTGACAAACGAATTAACATCCCTGCAAACATTACAAAATAAGGCCTTACGGTGTGTGTTTAATTTGCCTAATCGATATAACACTTTGTCATTATATAAATATTTTGGAAAGAACATATTACCAATAAGGGGTTTGTATAAGAAACATTTACTAGTATATGTTTATAAATCAATTCATAATATAGGTGATAGAGCAATAACTTTTAATAATAATAATAATACAAATGTTGTTACCAGGGGCTCGTCGAATTTAAGACCTCCAAGATGTAGACTCGAAGTCACGAAACAACGTATTGATTATGCGGGAAGTAATGAATTTAATAATATACCGTTGTTTGTAAAACAAAGTAGAACATTATCAATATTTAAGAGACGGGTAAAAGATCATTTGATATCTAATTTGGAAATGCTTCTCTGACACTTTGCTTTACTTTGTATGTTCTCATTTTATTTTATTATTTTCTTGTAGTATATTGATTACTATTTACTTATTATTAATTACTATTATATTTGTTATGAATTAATGCTTAAATAGTTTAGTTGCCAACTGGCCCCAGTAATGTCAATACTGGCGCGGGGCCACATTGTTTAGTTTATTGAATATTTTGTGATTTATTAATAAATGAATTAAAAAAAAAAAAAAAAAAGTTACTCGAAGATGATATTATTGAAAATTCAGTCAGTCCATATAACTCTCCACTTTTAGTGGTACCAAAAAAATCGCATGATAATAACAAGAAATAGCGACTTGTGGTGGATTTTCGAAGATTAAACAATAAAATAATAAATGATAAATTTCCATTAAGTAGATTAGATGATGTATTAGATAGACTTGGCAGAACAAAATACTTTTCGACGCTAGATATGACCAATTCATTTCACCAGATAAACCTGGCTGAAGATTCTCGCCCTCTGACCGCCTTTTCGACAAAAAATTTTCATTACCACTTTAAAAGGTTACCATTTGGACTAAAGATATCATCGAACAGTTTTCAGCGAATGCTAACCACTGCTTTAAGTGGGCTTGATGCAGCCGCTTTTCTATATGTGGATGACATTATAGTTTTCGGTTGTAGTTTGAATCATCACAACAAAAATTTTATTGAAGTATTCAAGCGTCTCAGAAGTTGCAACTTAAAACTTAATGCATCGAAATGCAGTTTCCTTAAACCAGAGGTGATTTACTTAGGCCACCAAATCACTGACAAAGGCATAAAAACAGATCCTATGAAAGATGAAATAATCAGAAATTACCCAATCCCCAAAAGAGGATACAAAAATTCTCAATGACTTAGCGAAGAAAAATAAAAAATTCGAGTGGAGTATGGGATGCAAAATTGGGTTCGAGACTCTTAAAGACAAGCTATTAAAACCACCAATACTTCAATACCCAGACTTTAATAGACCTTTTCTTTTAACTACAGATGCATCGAATTACGCCCTGGGGGCTGTTTTATCTCAAGGAGATATTGGATTTGATTTACCAATATCATATGCCAGTTCCACGTTATCAAAACATGATGTAAATAAGCCAATCATAGAGAAAGAATTATTGGCAATACACTGGGGAATCAATTTTTTTAGGCCATATCTTTATGGAAGAAGATTCACAGTGGTAACAGATCATCGACCTTTGGTTTCATTTTTTTCCCATAAAAACCCGTCTTCAAAAATGACGCGTATACGTATGGATCTTTCAGATTATGATTTTGATATTTTATATAAGAAAGAAAAAGTAAATACAAACGCTGATGCTCTATCAAGATTAAAATTGGATAGCGAAACATTAAAAGCTCTCATTCCAACTAGAAGTGATACAAATAGAGTACTTGTGATTACACGAAACATGCAAAGACAAATAATGCCTAGATGCAGTGAGAACAACACAACCAAAAATTGTAGTGTGCGTTTCGATGGCTTAATAGGTTGGTATAAAAATTAACCTTAATATCCTTTACAACCATGAAATAAAAAGAAATTCAAATACCACACTTGATTCAGTATAAATGTTCACTATATTTTATTGAACACAACAAATTTCTTCTAAAATCAAAACTATAAATACACTGGAGCCACAGCACACATATATCTTATTTTCTCCTCCTCATTGACATGACTCCGAGACACTCTAATGTCCAATGAGTTCATGGTAATTCTATTTTTTTCACTTTTTGTCATTTTGAAACAAACACGTATTCTTTTATGGGCTAAATATTCTCTCGGTATATTTCTCACAACATTACAAGCTCTGTGTTTTGATAAGAATCAACCACATTTTGTTCTGGAAATCATCAAAAACGGTAAACCTGGATATAAAGGCACTACTGTAAAAAAAAACACATATTAAAGTCCCATATTGAGATTAAAAACAATCAAAACTTACCCAAAATGCTGTAAAATAGTCAATATCATTTGATCAATTCGTCGCGTATGCAAATTTCATTTGCTTTTATATTTGCATCTTTTGTTTTGATCTCCATAGAGATAATGTTTGGTGTTCCTCTTTGTACATTACAAGTATTTGACTGTACAGTACTTCCGATTTCTGTTGATCGTACAAGCACACATGACGAACCGGACTTTCATGCATTGACAAATTAGATTTCATAAACTAGAATCCATTCGAAGCTAATATTTTTTATTGTCCTTTTTTGTAAAAAGGATACATTTATCCTTCTTTTTCCGGTGTTATGGTTTATATATAAACATTACTCTTATAAATTTCAATAAAAAAAGTGATAATAATACTTAGATAAAATATGTGAAACTTGAAGTACTGCAGGCCACTTTGAGCTATCGATTAGAAGTTATCGGTATAGCAGTTTTGACATTTTGCTCTTTTACTTCCTACTTCATGTTTCTGTCGTAGAAAGAAAAAAACTTGGCTTGAAATTAATCTTCCACTGAAGTGAACAGATCATAAAAATTATCTTGGAAAAAGTTAAAAGTAATCATACACATCGTTCATCAACTGATATTATTTCATAAAAGGTTGGTAATATCAACACCTTTTCCGTGGATTTATAAAATTATTTAAGAAAAATTCCATTTCTAGCACAAATAAATCCAATTTTGACGTAATTTTCGACTGCGTCAAGTGTCTTTATTACTGGATAAAAATACCACCATTGAATTCCTTTAAAGAATCGGTGAGAGTGCAATTCACCTACGGTGATTTTCCAGTACCATTTTGCTGGAGTCCGCTCTGGCTCAATGCGTGTTCTGTGGAGACCCCTAATTGTCTGTATTGTCATCCTAACCTGAAAATACGCCCACACGTGATCGAAAATCTACCAGTCGAAAGCTTTCCCACACCAGGCATTGGTGCCAAAAATTTGTCTCGATTGGAATCAGCTACGAAATAATACGTATCTTACGTGAAGCACATGTAACAAACGCAACCGATATGTGACATCTTTGACATATGCAATTCAGCGCTCCATATTCATCATCAAGAAGAGACTGTAACCTTTCGTAACATACATTTTCCTCCAAATCAGCGCAGACTTTCCAGAGTAAAAACCATCATTAAACAGTGTGCTTATACAGTGATGTTCTTTTGGTGAACGATGTGATATTTAATCTATAGGTGAAGATTATACAATATTGTTTTTCGAATCCCCATAATTCTTATAGAATCTATCCAAAATCGAACGAGTAATAAGCTACCTTTTCTATAAAATTTAAGAAGTGGTCTTAAAGTTTTACTTTAACCTCAAAGTTTCCAATATTCAAAACGTAAAAAAATTCACGTTTCTCTGAATGACATAATTTTAATATCGTCAAGATAGATTATAACAAAAAGCTAAAAATTCACAAAGAAAAAGTTTGGCAATATCTCTAATGTGACATAATCAGAAATACTAAATAATTTGCATTAAGTAACTTGAAAATGGTTTCTACCCAATTATAAATGCAAAATTCATTAAAACATCCTAACTTTAAACCAAATTATATTGTTAACTTCGTCATAAAAATACAAGTATCTATATGCGTATCAGACTATTTTTAAAGTATACTATTTACATGCCTTTTGAATTAATAATACGTGTTTCACTAAACAACATACATGTGATCTAATACCACCCTAAAATACAATGTTTAAATTTAATGCATAAATTTGTTGCAAGACATGTTTCCGTGGGGTATACTTCCCAGTCATGTATCTTTAAAGTTAGTTTGATTTACGCATAAATACTTTTACAACTCAACGTTTATCAATGAAATAGAAATTACAAAACAAAAAAATAGAGGAATATCACTGAGAATCACATACAACAAAATCAATTAATATTACTATTCTCAGCTCTCAACATAACTCTTTAAATCAAGAGAAAACTACACCAGTATCCAGTCGTGCATGGAGGCCTTCATCATAACCGGAGTACAGGGGTAAGCTAAAACTACAAACCTACAGTTTTACAATATTTCTTTTGTTATTGATTTTGTTCGCTTTTGTGATTCTTCTCTTGTTGAGATTACATGATGCGGGAGTAATCACCTTGTAGCTCATATTACACAATCTTACATACATATTGATAATAATATGTTTCTTTATTGAGAACAAAATTGTTATTCCTTTTGTTTTGGTAAAGCCACAATTTGATTACTCTGCCTTTGCATCGATCTCTCCTTACATTGTAATCTATTTATTTACATCCCATTCACAAATTTCTTTAGTTGAATATTAATCATTGTTGACAATGATATTAACCCATTGCAGGAAACAGTGTTGTTAATATTTTTACTTAATGTCAACATACTTTCCAAAACCATATGAACATTGAATTTCATATTAATATCTATAAGATATAAATTCACATTTTTTAAGATTAATTAATTTGGAATTTTCCTGAAAGATTTCGAAATTATAACATTGTCATTTATATAGTTGCTATATTTAAAATCCCCTATCATTAGTTATATATTGTAAAAATCTGTTGTTATTTAATACAACAAATAATTTTTAAATATTTTTTATAATGAATTGAATAAAAATAGGATTTTAATTCATAATGAATTTCTAAGCAAATTTAGACGTTTTCTTGCGCAAATGGGTTAGCTGAAAGGGGGGTGTAATCGATATTGGGTTTCTACTATTAACTTTTTCTGCCAGTAGAATATAGGATGGAGAGGGTTGTGAGCAGATACTCTCGATAACACCAGAGAGTATATATCCATTTTAGACAGCGACTAAATGTAATAACTTACAATTCAAATCATGGCATTTTTTATAATGTGGGGTATCTTTGCTTTCTTATGTAATATTTAGTTTAAGTTTTTTCAATCTCACTGGTCCTTATCTAATTTCTTTTGCAAAATTAAAATAAAGAAGGGAGTCTACAATAAGGATGTAATGAGAACATGGGTTGGAATGATGAAAAGACTCCCATCGTCCTACCTCATCCCAAACTCCTCGAATGTCAAAATTTACAAATACAAAATGCATTCATGCGAATTCGTTCGTGTACATTACAGAATTTGGCGCCCAACGTGGGGCCGGAAAGAATATATCCTGGTCTTTTTGGCTCTGTTTTTTTTCAGTTATCCTAGAGTTCAATATTTCATGAGATGTGTAAAAGATCGTTTATGACAAGATACAAGGTTCTTGAATAGTTAGTAGGACCTCACTGGAAATTCGCAGGTTGAGGTTTACTTCGATCTGTCGACCGTTTGCATCCTATTAACCCTTTTAAAATCTGTTTTGAATGCCATAAAAGACATTTTCAGTCTCATATAGTTCGCAATATATCTTTTATTCTTTGGGGATTTGTCGACTTAGGTATTAGCAACTGGGATATTTGAGGATTTCATTTTATTTGCAAGTGCGAATTAATGACCTCATATCAACAGTATAAGGACCAAGAATAGAACATTCCTTATGTTGGTTTGTCTGAGTTTCCATGGATTTAAGATTTATTCTCAACTCCATAGCCATTTTTGATATCCTTTTTAGTCGTCTGTTATCAACTCCTTTTACAACAGTACCCATTTATATGCAAGAAACGTTCGTATTTTAATAATTGTTTTTCCTCTCAATAAATATTTCTTTAATTGAGCTGTTTTTACGGAAATCGGTTTATAAAAGTTTGTTTAGTGATCGATAGTTCACAAAAATAACTTTATATACAAAAATATGAATAAGAAAATATTTCAACAATAATCTATATTTCAAATCTTATTTGATAATATTTGATTAAACCAATTTCGTTTACATTTGATTAAAACTGATATATGAAACAGTGTTTATATATCAATATACCATATTCCTTAAACCCAAAACTTTTGATTACCATTGGATATCCGAACCTCATTTCATATCCTAAAAAAAAGATACAATCTTGACATGGCGGAGGCATTACAGACTCCACCACCGGAAGGATCTAATCCAGAAGAATCTCATCCTACAACTGCAGCATCCACTTCTTCTGCAGCATGTCATATTTGCAATGAAGTATTGGAACAAGGACAAGATTGTCTCTACATAAACGGTTGTTCTCATTATTTTCATAGAACATGCATTGAGAACTCTTTATCCTCTTCGTCAATATGTCCTACATGTAAAAAAACCTTGCGAACTCAGCGACCTTCGTACTTTGAGTTTAGCCCCTAAACCCCTCAAAGGTAATAAAAATACTACCAAATCCACTAGAGGTCGTGGAGCCATGGCAAAAACTTATTACACAAGAAGTACTTCCCGGAATTTATTCCAGGAAACACAAAATCCCATAACGAACAACAACCCTTTTCCAAATGTAGATATTCTACTAACTCCAGATCGAAACAATAGTATTTCGGATCAAATTCATTTGGATGCATCTCCGTTACAATATTCAAATAATCTAGGAGTAATCACCAACAATGTTGATTATAATCAAATTAACCAACTGATTGAAGTGACAGTCGCTCGCCTTCTTGCAAACTGCAACTTTTTCCCAACATTGCCTAACAGTTCAAACAACCAAAATGTAGGTTCTAATCTTCCAATTAATAACACTATAATACCAAGTAATGCTCAGAATTCTAATAGAAATTCAACTAACGTTGCCAATAGTCACAACAACCAGAATGGGAATCCTGTTCCAAATCAAAAGAATCAATCTTCTAGTGGCAATTCGTCTCCTAACACTCACTATTCTTCTAGTTCTCAGAGCTTTCATGCTGAAAAGGTGACTTCAATTATTAATAATTGGAATTTAAAATTTGACGGTTCACCAAATGGTCTACCAATAGAAGAATTCCTCTATAGAGTCAAAACCCTCACTAAGGAAACTCTCAACAATGACTTCACAGTTATTTGCAGCAATTTGAATACCTTACTGACGGGAAAAGCCCGCGAGTGGTTTTGGCGATACCACAAACGGGTTCGGTCAATAACCTGGGAAACATTTTGTGAAGCCATCCTCAACCAGTATAGGCAACTTAAATCATCATTTGATTTAAGAGAGGAAATGAGAAGTAGAAAACAGAAGCCTAGTGAATCATACGATTCCTTTTCCGACGCTCTTTCCTCAATAGCTGACCGGCTTTCAAGCCCTATGTCTGAGCAAGAGCTAATCGAAATAATAGCTCGGAACCTTAGACCTGAGATCCGTCAGGATCTTCTGTATGTTCCAATCCATTCGTTGTCTCATTTGAGGAAATTAGTTCAAATGAGGTAAAACTTTTTAAGTGACGAATATGTTCGCAAAAATCTCCCTTTACGCTCTTTTACTATAAATTCTGCCCCTCGTAAGTATGTTGCCCCTGTTGAGGGTGATGAACCCTTAGATTCAGATTCTGAAATCCCACATTCAGTAGAGGCTATTCACAAGTCCGATGTTAGCCTAAAATGTTGGAATTGTGACAAGATTGGCCACCACTGGCACGACTGCCTTGATAACAGGGCCATCTTTTGTTATGGCTGTGGGGCCAAAAAGGTTTACAAACCTCAATGTGCCTTTTGCCTGTCAAAAAATCAATCAAAAAACTTAAAATCAATGGGCCATCACAAGGACCCATCGTAACTGATTACTCGGAAAGAGATTTGACTTATATCCCTGACTTACAGAACAATACCCCTAATTTGTCTATTAAAAACAGCCCTCTAAATGTATCAAACAAACCCCTATTACTATACTGAAAAGACCATCTTATGATACCAATATCGTCAAAGAGACCTCCAATGTATCTCGGATTATATATCCCAGACTCCCCCTCCATAAGAGGTGGGAAATATACTTTCAAAAACGGAAAGAAATATTTAATGTGTCAGCTGTTTATCATCCGTCCAAACCTAAGCGATCCACTCTACGTCTTAGACGTTTTTTCAAAGTAAAAAAAATGTGTAGAAATATTCATATTTCTACAATAATTTCTAATCCTAAGGACTTGCGGTACTACGCGAAGGTATCGTTCCTAGAATTTGAAGAGTATGGACTCCTTGATACAGGGGCTAATGTGAGTTGCGTAGGAGGTAACCTAGCCCTACACAACTTTTACAAATACCCCAATTTCAAACCTGCAAAAACCCACGTCAGGACAGCAGATGGTAATACACAAAGTGTATTAGGGTGGGTCGATACAAATGTCACTCTTCGAGGCAAGACTAAAAATATAAAATTATTCATCATACCATCCATTTCACACAATTTGATCCACGGTATCGATTTTTGGCGGTCATTTGACCTTATCCAAAATTTGTTGTCCGTGGATTTATAAAATTATTTAAGAAAAATTCCATTTCTAGCACAAATAAATCCAATTTTGACGTAATTTTCGACTGCGTCAAGTGTCTTTATTACTGGATAAAAATACCACCATTGAATTCCTTTAAAGAATCGGTGAGAGTGCAATTCACCTACGGTGATTTTCCAGTACCATTTTGCTGGAGTCCGCTCTGGCTCAATGCGTGTTCTGTGGAGACCCCTAATTGTCTGTATTGTCATCCTAACCTGAAAATACGCCCACACGTGATCGAAAATCTACCAGTCGAAAGCTTTCCCACACCAGGCATTGGTGCCAAAAATTTGTCTCGATTGGAATCAGCTACGAAATAATACGTATCTTACGTGAAGCACATGTAACAAACGCAACCGATATGTGACATCTTTGACATATGCAATTCAGCGCTCCATATTCATCATCAAGAAGAGACTGTAACCTTTCGTAACATACATTTTCCTCCAAATCAGCGCAGACTTTCCAGAGTAAAAACCATCATTAAACAGTGTGCTTATACAGTGATGTTCTTTTGGTGAACGATGTGATATTTAATCTATAGGTGAAGATTATACAATATTGTTTTTCGAATCCCCATAATTCTTATAGAATCTATCCAAAATCGAACGAGTAATAAGCTACCTTTTCTATAAAATTTAAGAAGTGGTCTTAAAGTTTTACTTTAACCTCAAAGTTTCCAATATTCAAAACGTAAAAAAATTCACGTTTCTCTGAATGACATAATTTTAATATCGTCAAGATAGATTAAAACAAAAAGCTAAAAATTCACAAAGAAAAAGTTTGGCAATATCTCTAATGTGACCTAATCAGAAATACTAAATAATTTGCATTAAGTAACTTGAAAATGGTTTCTACCCAATTATAAATGCAAAATTCATTAAAACATCCTAACTTTAAACCAAATTATATTGTTAACTTCGTCATAAAAATACAAGTATCTATATGCGTATCAGACTATTTTTAAAGTATACTATTTACATGCCTTTTGAATTAATAATACGTGTTTCACTAAACAACATACATGTGATCTAATACCACCCTAAAATACAATGTTTAAATTTAATGCATAAATTTGTTGCAAGACATGTTTCCGTGGGGTATACTTCCCAGTCATGTATCTTTAAAGTTAGTTTGATTTACGCATAAATACTTTTACAACTCAACGTTTATCAATGAAATAGAAATTACAAAACAAAAAAATAGAGGAATATCACTGAGAATCACATACAACAAAATCAATTAATATTACTATTCTCAGCTCTCAACATAACTCTTTAAATCAAGAGAAAACTACACCAGTATCCAGTCGTGCATGGAGGCCTTCATCATAACCGGAGTACAGGGGTAAGCTAAAACTACAAACCTACAGTTTTACAATATTTCTTTTGTTATTGATTTTGTTCGCTTTTGTGATTCTTCTCTTGTTGAGATTACATGATGCGGGAGTAATCACCTTGTAGCTCATATTACACAATCTTACATACATATTGATAATAATATGTTTCTTTATTGAGAACAAAATTGTTATTCCTTTTGTTTTGGTAAAGCCACAATTTGATTACTCTGCCTTTGCATCGATCTCTCCTTACATTGTAATCTATTTATTTACATCCCATTCACAAATTTCTTTAGTTGAATATTAATCATTGTTGACAATGATATTAACCCATTGCAGGAAACAGTGTTGTTAATATTTTTACTTAATGTCAACATACTTTCCAAAACCATATGAACATTGAATTTCATATTAATATCTATAAGATATAAATTCACATTTTTTAAGATTAATTAATTTGGAATTTTCCTGAAAGATTTCGAAATTATAACATTGTCATTTATATAGTTGCTATATTTAAAATCCCCTATCATTAGTTATATATTGTAAAAATCTGTTGTTATTTAATACAACAAATAATTTTTAAATATTTTTTATAATGAATTGAATAAAAATAGGATTTTAATTCATAATGAATTTCTAAGCAAATTTAGACGTTTTCTTGCGCAAATGGGTTAGCTGAAAGGGGGGTGTAATCGATATTGGGTTTCTACTATTAACTTTTTCTGCCAGTAGAATATAGGATGGTGAGGGTTATGAGCAGATACTCTCGATAACACCAGAGAGTATATATCCATTTTAGACAGCGACTAAATGTAATAACTTACAATTCAAATCATGGCATTTTTTATAATGTGGGGTATCTTTGCTTTCTTATGTAATATTTAGTTTAATTTTTTTCAATCTCACTGGTCCTTATCTAATTTCTTTTGCAAAATTAAAATAAAGAAGGGAGTCTACAATAAGGATGTAATGAGAACATGGGTTGGAATGATGAAAAGACTCCCATCGTCCTACCTCATCCCAAACTCCTCGAATGTCAAAATTTACAAATACAAAATGCATTCATGCGAATTCGTTCGTGTACATTACAGAATTTGGCGCCCAACGTGGGACCGGAAAGAATATATCCTGGTCTTTTTGGCTCTGTTTTTTTTTCAGTTATCCTAGAGTTCAATATTTCATGAGATTTGTAAAAGATCGTTTATGACAAGATACAAGGTTCTTGAATAGTTAGTAGGACCTCACTGGAAATTCGCAGGTTGAGGTTTACTTCGATCTGTCGACCGTTTGCATCCTATTAACCCTTTCAAAATCTGTTTTGAATGCCATAAAAGACATTTTCAATCTCATATAGTTCGCAATATATCTTTTATTCTTTGGGGATTTGTCGACTTAGGTATTAGCAACTGGGATATTTGAGGATTTCATTTTATTTGCAAGTGCGAATTAATGACCTCATATCAACAGTATAAGGACCAAGAATAGAACATTCCTTATGTTGGTTTGTCTGAGTTTCCATGGATTTAAGATTTATTCTCAACTCCATAGCCATTTTTGATATCCTTTTTAGTCGTCTGTTATCAACTCCTTTTACAACAGTACCCATTTATATGCAAGAAACGTTCGTATTTTAATAATTGTTTTTCCTCTCAATAAATATTTCTTTAATTGAGCTGTTTTTACGGAAATCGGTTTATAAAAGTTTGTTTAGTGATCGATAGTTCACAAAAATAACTTTATATACAAAAATATGAATAAGAAAATATTTCAACAATAATCTATATTTCAAATCTTATTTGATAATATTTGATTAAACCAATTTCGTTTACATTTGATTAAAACTGATATATGAAACAGTGTTTATATATCAATATACCATATTCCTTAAACCCAAAACTTTTGATTACCATTGGATATCCGAACCTCATTTCATATCCTAAAAAAAAGATACAATCTTGACATGGCGGAGGCATTACAGACTCCACCACCGGAAGGATCTAATCCAGAAGAATCTCATCCTACAACTGCAGCATCCACTTCTTCTGCAGCATGTCATATTTGCAATGAAGTATTGGAACAAGGACAAGATTGTCTCTACATAAACGGTTGTTCTCATTATTTTCATAGAACATGCATTGAGAACTCTTTATCCTCTTCGTCAATATGTCCTACATGTAAAAAAACCTTGCGAACTCAGCGACCTTCGTACTTTGAGTTTAGCCCCTAAACCCCCCAAAGGTAATAAAAATACTACCAAATCCACTAGAGGAGCCATGGCAAAAACTTATTACACAAGAAGTACTTCCCGGAATTTATTCCAGGAAACACAAAATCCCATAACGAACAACAACCCTTTTCCAAATGTAGATATTCTACGAACTCCAGATCGAAACAATAGTATTTCGGATCAAATTCATTTGGATGCATCTCCGTTACAATATTCAAATAATCTAGGAGTAATCACCAACAATGTTGATTATAATCAAATTAACCAACTGATTGAAGTGACAGTCGCTCGCCTTCTTGCAAACTGCAACTTTTTCCCAACATTGCCTAACAGTTCAAAGAACCAAAATGTAGGTTCTAATCTTCCAATTAATAACACTATAATACCAAGTAATGCTCAGAATTCTAATAGAAATTCAACTAACGTAGCCAATAGTCACAACAACCAGAATGGGAATCCTGTTCCAAATCAAAAGAATCAATCTTCTAGTGGCAATTCGTCTCCTAACACTCACTATTCTTCTAGTTCTCAGAGCTTTCATGCTGAAAAGGTGACTTCAATTATTAATAATTGGAATTTAAAATTTGACGGTTCACCAAATTGTCTACCAATAGAAGAATTCCTCTATAGAGTCAAAACCCTCACTAAGGAAACTCTCAACAATGACTTCACAGTTATTTGCAGCAATTTGAATACCTTACTGACGGGAAAAGCCCGCGAGTGGTTTTGGCGATACCACAAACGGGTTCGGTCAATAACCTGGGAAACATTTTGTGAAGCCATCCTCAACCAGTATAGGCAACTTAAATCATCATTTGATTTAAGAGAGGAAATGAGAAGTAGAAAACAGAAGCCTAGTGAGTCATACGATTCCTTTTCCGACGCTCTTTCCTCAATAGCTGACCGGCTTTCAAGCCCTATGTCTGAGCAAGAGCTAATCTAAATAATAGCTCGGAACCTAAGACCTGAGATCCGTCAGGATCTTCTGTATGTTCCAATCCATTCGTTGTCTCATTTGAGGAAATTAGTTCAAATGAGGTAAAACTTTTTAAGTGACGAATATGTTCGCAAAAATCTCCCTTTACGCTCTTTTACTATAAATTCTGCCCCTCGTAAGTATGTTGCCCCTGTTGAGGGTGATGAACCCTTAGATTCAGATTCTGAAATCCCACATTCAGTAGAGGCTATTCACAAGTCCGATGTTAGCCTAAAATGTTGGAATTGTGACAAGATTGGCCACCACTGGCACGACTGCCTTGATAACAGGGCCATCTTTTGTTATGGCTGTGGGGCCAAAAAGGTTTACAAACCTCAATGTGCCTTTTGCCTGTCAAAAAATCAATCAAAAAACTTAAAATCAATGGGCCATCACAAGGACCCATCGTAACTGATTACTCGGAAAGAGATTTGACTTATATCCCTGACTTACAGAACAATACCCCTAATTTGTCTATTAAAAAACAGCCCTCTAAATGTATCAAACAAACCCCTATTACTATACTGAAAAGACCATCTTATGATACCAATATCGTCAAAGAGACCTCCAATGTATCTCGGATTATATATCCCAGACTCCCCCTCCATAAGAGGTGGGAAATATACTTTCAAAAACGGAAAGAAATATTTAATGTGTCAGCTGTTTATCATCCGTCCAAACCTAAGCGATCCACTCTACGTCTTAGACGTTTTTTCAAAGTAAAAAAAATGTGTAGAAATATTCATATTTCTACAATAATTTCTAATCCTAAGGACTTGCGGTACTACGCGAAGGTATCGTTCCTAGAATTTGAAGAGTATGGACTCCTTGATACAGGGGCTAATGTGAGTTGCGTAGGAGGTAACCTAGCCCTACACAACTTTTACAAATACCCCAATTTCAAACCTGCAAAAACCCACGTCAGGACAGCAGATGGTAATACACAAAGTGTATTAGGGTGGGTCGATACAAATGTCACTCTTCGAGGCAAGACTAAAAATATAAAATTATTCATCATACCATCCATTTCACAAAATTTGATCCTCGGTATCGATTTTTGGCGGTCATTTGACCTTATCCAAAATTTGTTGTCCACATCTGACATTATTGCCCTAAACAATAGTGGCATATGTTCACCAAACTTGTCAGCACTTGACTGTCCCGTTGATCAGGAAGTAAAGGAATCCTCTATAGTCACATATTTCCCTTTAACATCTAACGAAAAACAGCAACTAGATGCTGTCATTAAGCTTTTCCCAAACTTCGAGACACAGGGTCTGGGCAGAACATCGTTAATAAAACATTCCATTGATGTTGGCGATGCTATGCCTATTAAGCAACGCTTCTACCCAGTCTCGCCGGCTGTGGAAAAGCTAATGTTTGGAGAAATAGACAGAATGTTAAAGTTGGGAGTGATTGAGCCATCCACAAGTCCTTGGAGCTCTCCAATGAGACTTGTGGTGAAGCCAAATAAGGTGCGTCTCTGCTTGGACGCCCGAAAACTTAACGCGGTTACCAAGAAAGATGCGTAACCGCTTCCCAATATTGAGGGAATTCTGCCCAGACTGCCAAAAGCCAATATCATTTCAAAATTGGACCTGAAGGACGCATTCTGGCAGATAAGTCTCGACCAAAAATCCAAAGCATTGACGGCATTCACAGTCCCGGGAAGGCCGCTATATCAGTTTGTAGTTATGCCTTTCGGGCTGTGCAATGCCCCTCAAACAATGTGTAGGTTGATGAACGAGCTTATTCCGCCAGAATTGCGTCATTCTGTGTTTGGTTACCTGGATGATTTGGTTATAGTCTCAGAGGATTTTCCCTCTCACATAGACATCCTTATGCGAATTTCCTCCCAGTTCCGTAAAGCCAATTTAACTCTAAATGTATCGAAAAGTAAATTTTGCGTAACTAGCGTAAATTACTTAGGATATATTATAGGGAATGGCGGAATAACCACGGATCCGGAGAAGATTTCTGCAATCCTAAACTGGCCAGTACCAAGGAACATGAAACAAGTTCGCGGGTTTCTTGGGTTAGCTGGCTGGTATAGGCGGTTCTTGCAGAACTTCTGCACCGAAACATTCCCCATAACTGAAGTCCTTTCGACAAAGAGAAAATTTCAATGGACTTCCGAAGCCCAAATTGCATTTGAACGGGTGAAATCGGTGCTAACCTCGGCTCCAGTACTGACCAATCCCGACTTCTCTAAAAAATTCTATCTTCACTGCGATGCTAGTGATTTCGGGATTGGAGCAGTTTTGGTACAGCACGATGAGGATGGCAACGAGAAACCAATTGCTTTCATGAGCAAGAAATTGAATAGCTCTCAACGTAACTATTCAGTTACAGAGAGAGAATGTCTGGCTGCGATTGAAGCAATAAAGAAGTTTCGATGCTATTTGGAATTACAGGAATTCGAGGTGATCACTGATCACTCCAGTTTTCTGTGGCTAATGAGGCAACCCGACTTGAGCGGCAGGCTCGCTCGTTGGGTATTCAAACTGCAGCCTTACAAGTTCTCCATTAGTCATAGAAGAGGGAGTGATCATGTGGTCCCCGATGCCCTTTCCCGCATTCCAGAACAGGAAATTGGTAGCATAGAACTTTCGGAACCCGGTATCGACTTAAACTCCACACATTTTGACGACGATAAAGATTACCTTGACTTGAAGAAGCGCGTATTAGAGAATGAGGGTAAATATCCTGATGTCAAAGTTATTGACAGATTTGTCTATTACCGCACAGAACATTATTCTGGGGACGAAGACCAAGAGAATCGGTCTTGGAAACTCTGGATTCCGCCCCAGCTGCGGTCCACAACCATAGCAAAAGCCCATGATGTTCCCGTGGCTTCCCACTGTGGAATGGCCAAAACCCTTGAATTGCTAAGACGGACATTTTTCTGGCCTGGAATGGTACGAGATGTCCGAGACTACATTAGGAACTGCGAGGTCTGCAAGACAACAAAAGCCCCGAATATGGTCTTAAAACCACCAATGGGTAACATAGTCGAAACATCTCGTCCATTCCAGCGCCTCTACATCGACCTCTTAGGGCCATATCCCCGAAGCAAATCCGGAAATATTGGACTTTTAATAGTTTTGGACCACTTAACCAAATATCATTGGATCTGTCCGCTGCGCAAGTTCACCTCCAGCGCAATACAGGATTATTTGCTAAAACACGTTTTTCATGCGTATGGGGTCCCCGAATTTATTGTAAGTGACAACGGAAGTCAATTCCGTTCGAACGAGCTAAATGCGTTTTTCACTTCTTTTGGCATAAAACACATTTACACCGCATTATACTCGCCTCAATCGAATGCCTCTGAGCGGGTTAATCGCTCGTTAATCGCAGGCATTCGAGCATATTTGAAGAGCGATCACAAACAATGGGATAATAACCTTACATCGGTTAATTGTGCCCTCCGCAATACGCTCCATCAATCGATTAAATCTTCCCCCTACCATGCCCTCTATGGCTTCGACATGGTCACCCATGCGTCGTCTTACGATTTGATGCGAAACCTAGGCTTATTAAATGAACCTAGTGTTAGCCTGCAGAGGGATGATTATCTGCAAATCATACGGCAAGATTTGTGAAGACATATAAAAGAGGCATACGAAAGGAATCAAAACACATATAACCTTCGAACACGTCCACGAACCTTCGACATAGGCCAAACTGTTTTCCGCAGAAACTTTGCTCAAAGCAATTTTGAGAAAAGTTTTAATGCGAAACTGTCACCTGTATTTATTAAAGCTAAGGTGACGCAAAAGCTTGGTAATCACTATTATATATTAGAGGACGAAGATGGAAAACATTCAGGAACGTATCACAGTAAGGATATAAGGACATGATCAAACGCCCTGTTTTCCGTCTAATTCCGTTCCAATGTGTCCTGAATTATCAGGTTTGTAGTGTGCGTTTCGATGGCTTAATAGGTTGGTATAAAAATTAACCTTAATATCCTTTACAACCATGAAATAAAAAGAAATTCAAATACCACACTTGATTCAGTATAAATGTTCACTATATTTTATTGAACACAACAAATTTCTTCTAAAATCAATACTATAAATACACTGGAGCCACAGCACACATATATCTTATTTTCTCCTCCTCATTGACATGACTCCGAGACACTCTAATGTCCAATGAGTTCATGGTAATTCTATTTTTTTCACTTTTTGTCATTTTGAAACAAACACGTATTCTTTTATGGGCTAAATATTCTCTCGGTATATTTCTCACAACATTACAAGCTCTGTGTTTTGATAAGAATCAACCACATTTTGTTCTGGAAATCATCAAAAACGGTAAACCTGGATATAAAGGCACTACTGTAAAAAAAAAAACACATATTAAAGTCCCATATTGAGATTAAAAACAATCAATACGTAGCCAAAATGCTGTAAAATAGTCAATATCATTTGATCAATTCGTCGCGTATGCAAATTTCATTTGCTTTTATATTTGCATCTTTTGTTTTGATCTCCACAGAGATAATGTTTGGTGTTCCTCTTTGTAAATTACAAGTATTTGACTGTACAGTACTTCCGATTTCTGTTGATCGTACAAGCACACATGACGAACCGGACTTTCATGCATGGACAAATTTGATTTCATAAACTAGAATCCATTCGAAGCTAATATTTTTTATTGTCCTTTTTTGTAAAAAGGATACATTTATCCTTCTTTTTCCGGTGTTATGGTTTATATATAAACATTACTCTTATAAATTTCAATAAAAAAAGTGATAATAATACTTAGATAAAATATGTGAAACTTGAAGTACTGCAGGCCACTTTGAGCTATCGATTAGAAGTTATCGGTATAGCAGTTTTGACATTTTGCTCTTTTACTTCCTACTTCATGTTTCTGTCGTAGAAAGAAAAAAACTTGGCTTGAAATTAATCTTCCTTTCTGCTAATACCACTGAAGTGAACAGATCATAAAAATTGTCTTAGAAGAAGTTAAAAGTTATCATACACATCGTTCATCAACTGATATTATTTCATAAAAGGTTGGTAATATCAACACCTTTTTCCGTGGATTTATAAAATTATTTAAGAAAAATTCCATTTCTAGATCTACGCACAAATAAATCCAATTTTGACGCAATTTTCGACTGCGTCAAGTGTCTTTATTACTGGATAAAAATACCACCATTGAATTCCTTTAAAGATTCGGTGAGAGTGCAATTCACCTACGGTGATTTTCCAGTACCATTTTGCTGGAGTCCGCTCTGGCTCAAAGCGTGTTCTGTGGAGACCCCTAATTGTCTGTACTGTCATCCTAACCTGAACATACGCCCACACGTGATCGAAAATCTACCAGTCGAAAGCTTTCCCACACCAGGCATTGGTGCCAAAAATTTGTCTCGATTGGAATCAGCTACGAAATAATACGTATCTTACGTGAAGCACATGTAACAAACGCAACCGATATGTGACATCTTTGACATATGCAATTCAGCGCTCCATATTCATCATCAAGAAGAGACTGTAACCTTTCGTAACATACATTTTCCTCCAAATCAGCGCAGACTTTCCAGAGTAAAAACCATCATTAAACAGTGTGCTTATACAGTGATGTTCTTTTGGTGAACGATGTGATATTTAATCTATAGGTGAAGATTATACAATATTGTTTTTCGAATCCCCATAATTCTTATAGAATCTATCCAAAATCGAACGAGTAATAAGCTACCTTTTCTATAAAATTTAAGAAGTGGTCTTAAAGTTTTACTTTAACCTCAAAGTTTCCAATATTCAAAACGTAAAAAAATTCACGTTTCTCTGAATGACATAATTTTAATATCATCAAGATAGATTATAACAAAAAGCTAAAAATTCACAAAGAAAAAGTTTGGCAATATCTCTAATGTGACCTAATCAGAAATACTAAATAATTTGCATTAAGTAACTTGAAAATGGTTTCTACCCAATTATAAATGCAAAATTCGTTAGAACATCCTAACTATAATTAAAATCCACTTATAACCAAATTATATTGTTAACTTAGTCATAAAAATACAAGTATCTATATGCGTATCAGACTATTTTTAAAGTATACTATTTACATGCCTTTTGAATTAATAATACGTGTTTCACTAAACAACATACATGTGATCTAATACCACCCTAAAATACAATGTTTAAATTTAATGCATAAATTTGTTGCAAGACATGTTTCCGTGGGGTATACTTCCCAGTCATGTATCTTTAAAGTTAGTTTGATTTACGCATAAATACTTTTACAACTCAACGTTTATCAATGAAATAGAAATTACAAAACAAAAAAATAGAGGAATATCACTGAGAGTCACATACAACAAAATCAATTAATATTACTATTCTCAGCTCTCAACATAACTCTTTAAATCAAGAGAAAACTACACCAGTATCCAGTCGTGCATGGAGGCCTTCATCATAACCGGAGTACAGGGGTAAGCTAAAACTACAAACCTACAGTTTTACAATATTTCTTTTGTTATTGATTTTGTTCGCTTTTGTGATTCTTCTCTTGTTGAGATTACATGATGCGGGAGTAATCACCTTGTAGCCCATATTACACAATCTTACACACATATTGATAATAATATGTTTCTTTATTGAGAACAAAATTGTTATTCCTTTTGTTTTGGTAAAGCCACAATTTGATTACTCTGCCTTTGCATCGATATCTCCTTACATTGTAATCTATTTATCTTTAGTTGAATATCAATCATTGTTGACAATGATATTAACCCATTGCAGGAAACAGTGTTGTTAATATTTTTACTTAATGTCAACATACTTTCCAAAATCATATGAACATTGAATTTCACATTAATATCTATAAGATATAAATTCACATTTTTTAAGATTAATTGATTTGAAATTTTCCTGAAAGATTTCGAAATTATAACATTGTCATTTATATAGTTGCTATATTTAAAATCCCCTATCATTAGTTATATATTGTAAAAATCTGTTGTTATTTAATACAACAAATAATTCTTAAATATTTTTTATAATGAATTGAATAAAAATAGGATTTTAATTCATAATGAATTTCTAACCAAATTTAGACGTTTTCTTACGCAAATGGGTTAGCTGAAAGGGGGGTGTAATCGATATTGGGTTTCTACTATTAACTTTTTCTGCCAGTAGAATATAGGATGGTGAGGGTTGTGAGCAGATACTCTCGATAACACCAGAGAGTATATATCCATTTTAGACAGCGACTAAATGTAATAACTTACAACTCAAATCATGGCATTTTTTATAATGTGGGGTATCTCTGCTTTTAGTTTAATATTTTTCAATATCACTGGTCCTTATCTAATTTCTTTTGCAAAATTAAAATAAAGAAGGGAGTCTACAATAAGGATGTAATGAGAACATGGGTTGGAATGATGAAAAGACTCCCATCGTCCTACCTCATCCCAAACTCCTCGAATGTCAAAATTTACAAATACAAAATGCATTCATGCGAATTCGATCGTGTACATTACAAAATACAGAAACCCCTTGCATTTGGGATTGTACATCAATTAGAGATATTAACAGTCTTAACCCTTTCGACCCCAACGTTGCTTATAAGCAACTTCGATTTTTAGCATGGTTTAATTTGAAACTGATGGGGGTTTCTCATCAAAACTCGTATTGGGTTGGTTAATTGAAGTTCTGAGAATAAAAAACAACAGCAAAAATATCAGTTTTATGACGATTGACCTATTTATTATGCATTATTCACTATGAAGTCTAGCAAATCGCGCGCTCTAAAAAAATAGTGCATAAAGTAAAGTTTAAAAAAAATATTTATAAATAATAATTTTAAAAAACAAATATGCAGTGTTATTACTAACAGGTATAGTTATAACACAAAAATGACATTTTGAAAAAAATGTGGCATTGTTCCTTTACAATATTTTTTTCTTTTTTGTAGTTGCTTATAAGCAACTTTGGTCCACGGTGATAGTGAAAACCATTGAAATCGAAAATATGAATAAACCACCTAAACGGCTCTGGAAACAAATATACAAGCCATTCTGGAGTTCGACTGAAACAAGTCTTCTGATGAAGAGTGCGAAGATGAAGAAGAAGAGTTTATGTAGAATGGTTTGAACGAAATATTGGAGGGAGGTGAAGAAATAGAGATCAATTTGCTAGAAGATAGCACCATTGAACTACGTGTTGTAAAGTATCCAGAGAGATAGTCGAGCGTCATGTTCCAGTTCCAAGCGCCGTAGAGTTACTTACGACCTGCCAAATTCGTCATTGGGTGGTATGGGAGAAAAAGGTCGACGTCGTTTTAGCAAGACAGGAACACCTTTGTCAAAGGGGTGTTCATCTATGTTCAAATACAAGTAAAAATTGTTTTCTTGCCTATCATACTAAGGTATTATTGATATAATATATAATATTATATCAAAAATGATTCTTAAAGAATAAATAACAAGCAATTTGTATGTTCTTATAAACTTGTTTTAATTTATTAATGCCATAAAATACTACCTCAACGGCCCGAAGTTGCTTATAAGCAACTTCCAATATCTGGTTCCCCAATAACTCCCGAAGTTTGAAATCTTCAAAAATCCTTAATTTGGAGCTAACAAGCATTGCTGTCACGAAAAAATAATTTTTAGACATTCGGTTCTGGAGCGGGGCCGAAAGGGTTAAGAAGCTAATATTTTTTTCAGACAAAATCATAAAGAGGTTAAGCATAAATATAACAGATTACGAAGTTATAGTCGAGTGCAGTGATGATCCATTGAACATTAAGGTGACTTTAGAGAAACTGTCAATAAAAATGCGTAATTTGAGATTGAAAGAATTAGCGTTAAGTAAAAACGATGACATCTTTAACATAGTTAGTATTGAAGAATTTAAAAGAATTTCCAATGAATCACAAAATAAACCGTTTCGTAAAAGAAAGATACTATTATATGAAGAACCAAAAAGAGTGCACTGCAAAGAAACACAGATAGAGATAGTAGAAGAATTTCATAAATCTGTGCACGGCGGTCATTTAGGAGTACGTAAAACAGCGTTAAAGCTTCAACAAAGATTTATTTCGAAAAACATGAATAAAATGATAAAAAAAAATCATACTGAACTGTTTACAATGTAAAATGAATAAACAAACAAAGCATACGAAAGAGAAGAGCACTTTAACTGACACTCCAGGAGGTAGTTTTGAAGTTGTATCAATAGATACCGTAGGTCCATTAAAAATGTCAAACAATTACCGCTACAATCTAACAATGCAATGTGATCTCAAAAAAAAATATATAGTAGCCCATCCAATGGAGACCAAGGATGCAAAAACTGTAGCGAAGACTTTAGTGGAAAACTTTATCCTCATATATGGTAATTTTAGAGTTCTTAAATCCGATAGGGGTACGGAATTCACTAACCAACTTATGACAGAGATATGCAAATTACTCAATATTAGACAGACTTTTAGCACTCCATCCACCACGAGACACTAGGCTCCATAGAAAGAAATCATAGAGTTCTTAATGAATTTCTTCTCAATTACTCCAAAGATGATGAATGACATTACTGGATACCTTATTTCGCATTTGCTTATAATACGACGCCACATGTCGACACTGAATATTCTCCATATGAGTTAGTGTTTGGCAAACTTCCATATTTACCTAATAATAAAATAAATGACGATAAACCCTTCTATAATTTAGATGATTATACAGCAGAATTAAAGCAGAGACTTAAATTCTCTCTTGAAAAGGCAAAACAATTTTTAATAAAGAGTAAGATTAGAAGAACCTCTAGACAAAGTAATTCAAATCCTTTAAGTTTGAAAAAGGGTGATCAAGTTTTGCTACGAGTAATAAAAAGAAGAAAACATCAAGCTCCTTATCAAGGTCCCTACACAATTGGAGTTAATTCTTTAATATCTGTAAATGGGACGTTAAAAGAATTCGGTCCAAAATTTGGCTTTCGTAATATTTTGTCCAAACTTAGTTGAAGTTCAAAGATGGATTATATCGGCCCACTCCTTCCGGTATCTCCCCCACAAAAGTTCGAAAATGTTCGGAAAATTTGTTCGCACGATAACTCTTAAAGGAAGTAACCGATTTGGTCCATACTTTGCACATTATGAAATTTCTACCAGACTTAGATGAGGTTCCAATATGGACTCAATCGATAAACTCCTTCGAGTACCTCCCACATAAAATTTCGGAAAAGTTCAGTTTAGGACCTGCTCTCGATTCGCCTTGGTTTTTGTTGTAACATCTTGTATTCACTGTCCCCTATACGAAGGTACAAGTTTCCTCAGGGGCAAGTCCATTCTTCCTGAAAAATAGCATAAAAGTTAAAAAAACAAACCCTATGACACCATGTTTATGGGTGGAAGCGCAAGATAATTCTCGAACGGATATGCCGATTCCGGCCAAAATTTTGCCTTCGTAATATCCATTCGTATATTTTCTGAAAGTTTTGGATGGTGATTTGATGGGTGGGCTATAAATATAAAATTTCAGTACAAAAAGTTGACGTCAACTGCACATGTGCAAAGTACCGTTATCAAGAATTAAAAGTTTATATTTGATAAAAAAAAATTCTTAATATTTGGTAGAGTATATCTTTTGATTGCCACCTATTACAACCTTGGCTCCTGATTTCCGTTAACATCATCGGACATCTCTTCCGAAGCGAAATGTGTAAAAACATTCTGCCCATACCTGCAACCTTCTAAGATATATCAGTTCAGATTTTATATAGCCCCATATATGATATCTTTTCCCGATTTTGCTACAACTTATTCAATTTTGATCGAATAGCCTTCAAATGTAATATGTATTATTTTCTTATACCCCTGAATAGCTACACCGATTTTCACAAAAATCGGTTCAGATTTGGATATAGCCCCCATATATGTATATCTTTCTCTGGTTTTGCTATAACTCCGTCAATTTGAATCGAATAGCCTTCAAATTTTATATGTGATATTTTCTTTGGGCCATGAATGGATTCACCGATTTTCGTAAAGATCGGTTCAGATTTGGATATAGCCTCCATATATATCTTTCCCCGATTTTGCTATAATTCGCTCAACTTTTGATGAATAGCCTTCAAATTTAACATGGGAGGTTCCTTAGGCCCCAGTTCAGTTTTACCGTTGACCTAGGTTGATGAATGTTTGCACAAGTACTTATGAGGGCATACACGCAAAAAAGATCGGCCTCTCTAACATATGTCCCAAACATATTTTGCAGCAAACATATATATGTTTGCAACAGTCCCAAACATAATATATGTTTGGGTCTGCAAACAAATATATGTTTGGGTGGGAACATATATATGTTTGGGTGCAAAGATATTTATGTTTGGGTGCAAACAATTTTATGTTTGGGTGCAAACAATTTTATGTTTGGGTGCCAAAAGGCACAAAAAAAAAAAACAAACACATGCACCAGTGAGCGCTTACTAAGAGCAAGGGAGCCTAAAATTCAATGTAAAACACTTTAAAATGTGTGCTCACTTGCTCTCAGTAGGAACTCACTGGCTATCTCCATAGTATACACACAAATGTTGAGGTTGTTTATTGGAAGGCAAAAGAACAACAAACACATAGGTACATACAAAATTCCAAAGAAATACATAACACAATTTAATAAAAGAAAAACTGATTGAAATAATTTGTAAATAGTCACACTTTTAAAAAGGAAAAATATATAGAAACGTAGTTGAACGCTTCTCCTTTGTTGTGAAATAAAACAAATTGTCCTCATAGTTGAAATCATCAGCGGGGAATCGGCATCTAGAATCAAATGATTATGTAATGTAATAAATAAATATGGATGTGCCATATTTAAAATATACATAAGTATATATGTAATTACCAATATTAAATGCGATTTCTTCCTTGTCCAATAAAATAATTCCATTCAACTTTCCGATTCAATTATAAAATGTATTGGGCATTTAATTTCCTAAAAAGCACAATTTCTTTAAGAAAACACAAAACACTGATTTATTCACTCACTTTACCGTCTTGACTCTACAAAGGCATCTAAAACACTGAAGAAAGAAATAAAATATAATTCATATCATTTCTTCTTTTCTTCTTCTCCTCCTAAGTTTGTTAACAACAACAAAACAAGAAACACACGAGTTTGTCGCATACACGCCACCAAAGCCCCCTTCTTCGCTTCTACGTCTTCTATTATACAATACACACAACTCTTCATTATAAAACAGCAATCCACAGCCGCGAGAGCACTGTTATTACTCTCGTTGACAAACATCCTCCCTCCACCCATGAAAAAATGTTCTAACATAAAAAATATGTTGGTACCCAAACATATCAAATTGAGATATGTTACAAAATGTTGCAAACATATATTTGTTTGGACCCAAACATATCATGTTTGGATCCAAACATTAATTTGGTTGCAACCGGACCCAAACATATATTTGTTTGGATCCAAACATATTTCTAACATAAATTTTTCTGCGTGTAGGAATGAAAAATTTCAACCTTGGTCCATATCGGTTCAGGTTTGAATATGGCTTCCACATATAATTTCGCCCGATGTCACTCAATTCAAGTCAATATCTCATATATATTGCGTGTTTAGTGCATCGAATACATAAAACCGGGTGAAAATATATATGAGAGTTATATCCAAATCTAAACCGATTTTTGTCAAAATCGGTGAAACTGAAAAATGGCTGAAGAAAACATCTCATGTTAAATTTGAAGTCTATTTACCAAATATACGCGGATTTATGGCAAAATCGGTGAAAAATATTTGGAGGCTATATCCAAATCAGTACCGGTTTTGGCGAAATCAAAATCGGTAAAACTGAACAGGGGCCTGAGGAAACATCTCATGTTAAATTTGAAGTCTAACAAAAATTGAGCGATTTGTAGCAAAATCGGGGAAAGATATATTGGGATCTATATCCAAAATTGAACCGATTTTTATGAAAATCAGAGAAACTACTCAGGGGCCTAAGAAAATATGTCACATCAAATTTGAAGGCTAATCGATTAAAATTGACCGAGTTATAGCAAAATCGGGGAAAGATATATACTGGGGCTATATCCAAATCTCAACCGATTTTTTTTTAAAATCGGTAGAGCTACTCTGCTACTTATTAAATTTGAAGGCTCTTCGATCAAAATTGACCGAGTTATAGCAAAATCGGGGAAAGATATATATGGGGGCTTTATCCAAATCTGAACCGATATGGACCAAAGTTGAAATTGTTTATTCCTATGCCCTTATAAGTACTTGTGCAAAAATTCATCAACCTAGGTCAACTCCTTCTATTTTTGTCCACTTTTGTATGGAAGCGGCAGCACTGTGCGGCGTTAGTATGATGATGTCATAAAAAAGTATCATGTGGATGTAGTCATCAGTGTCTATCCCTAATCTATCACAGCTGAAGATCGTCAACAGCTACGACAAACCAGAGTACGTTCAAGATGTTGCATCCTAGTTATTTTCTATAGAACAATACATCTGTCCATCATGCGTTTAAGTCATCGAACCAGCCACAGGCCTATTCCAGGTGATTTCAACTTCGTTCTGGATGGTGTAATCTTCTCAATTTATAATTTTCATATTCAATTCTGTGGTTCTGTGGTTATGACCGATTTTGCCGATTTGACGCGCTTTTTTATGTTTCCTACCATATTTGAATTCCAAAACACCTTTGCATATTAGTGCCCTTTTTAAATTCCCTGCATTTTTGTCTATAATTTTCACTACACCCTCACTTCGATGAAATAAATACATACAACCAACAAGGATTGACAAAAATACAATTTATATTCCAATGAGGGTCATGTACGTATGACGTTTATTAATGTCACCGTTGCTCATACGCTCTGGCTACCACACACACACAAAAAACCACCACCACACAAAAAATAGCACCATTGAACTACGTGTTGTAAAGTATCCAGAGAGATAGTCGAGCGTCATGTTCCAGTTCCAAGCGCCGTAGAGTTACTTACGACCTGCCAAATTCGTCATTGGGTGGTATGGGAGAAAAAGGTCGACGTCGTTTTAGCAAGACAGGAACACCTTTGTCAAAGGGGTGTTCATCTATGTTCAAATACAAGTAAAAATTGTTTTCTTGCCTATCATACTAAGGTATTATTGATATAATATATAATATTATATCAAAAATGATTCTTAAAGAATAAATAACAAGCAATTTGTATGTTCTTATAAACTTGTTTTAATTTATTAATGCCATAAAATACTACCTCAACGGCCCGAAGTTGCTTATAAGCAACTTCCAATATCTGGTTCCCCAATAACTCCCGAAGTTTGAAATCTTCAAAAATCCTTAATTTGGAGCTAACAAGCATTGCTGTCACGAAAAAATAATTTTTAGACATTCGGTTCTGGAGCGGGGCCGAAAGGGTTAAGAAGCTAATATTTTTTTCAGACAAAATCATAAGGAGGTTAAGCATAAATATAACAGATTACGAAGTTATAGTCGAGTGCAGTGATGATCCATTGAACATTAAGGTGACTTTAGAGAAACTGTCAATAAAAATGCGTAATTTGAGATTGAAAGAATTAGCGTTAAGTAAAAACGATGACATCTTTAACATAGTTAGTATTGAAGAATTTAAAAGAATTTCCAATGAATCACAAAATAAACCGTTTCGTAAAAGAAAGATACTATTATATGAAGAACCAAAAAGAGTGCACTGCAAAGAAACACAGATAGAGATAGTAGAAGAATTTCATAAATCTGTGCACGGCGGTCATTTAGGAGTACGTAAAACAGCGTTAAAGCTTCAACAAAGATTTATTTCGAAAAACATGAATAAAATGATAAAAAAAATCATACTGAACTGTTTACAATGTAAAATGAATAAACAAACAAAGCATACGAAAGAGAAGAGCACTTTAACTGACACTCCAGGAGGTAGTTTTGAAGTTGTATCAATAGATACCGTAGGTCCATTAAAAATGTCAAACAATTACCGCTACAATCTAACAATGCAATGTGATCTCAAAAAAAAATATATAGTAGCCCATCCAATGGAGACCAAGGATGCAAAAACTGTAGCGAAGACTTTAGTGGAAAACTTTATCCTCATATATGGTAATTTTAGAGTTCTTAAATCCGATAGGGGTACGGAATTCACTAACCAACTTATGACAGAGATATGCAAATTACTCAATATTAGACAGACTTTTAGCACTCCATCCACCACGAGACACTAGGCTCCATAGAAAGAAATCATAGAGTTCTTAATGAATTTCTTCTCAATTACTCCAAAGATGATGAATGACATTACTGGATACCTTATTTCGCATTTGCTTATAATACGACGCCACATGTCGACACTGAATATTCTCCATATGAGTTAGTGTTTGGCAAACTTCCATATTTACCTAATAATAAAATAAATGACGATAAACCCTTCTATAATTTAGATGATTATACAGCAGAATTAAAGCAGAGACTTAAATTCTCTCTTGAAAAGGCAAAACAATTTTTAATAAAGAGTAAGATTAGAAGAACCTCTAGACAAAGTAATTCAAATCCTTTAAGTTTGAAAAAGGGTGATCAAGTTTTGCTACGAGTAATAAAAAGAAGAAAACATCAAGCTCCTTATCAAGGTCCCTACACAATTGGAGTTAATTCTTTAATATCTGTAAATGGGACGTTAAAAGAATTCGGTCCAAAATTTGGCTTTCGTAATATTTTGTCCAAACTTAGTTGAAGTTCAAAGATGGATTATATCGGCCCACTCCTTCCGGTATCTCCCCCACAAAAGTTCGAAAATGTTCGGAAAATTTGTTCGCACGATAACTCTTAAAGGAAGTAACCGATTTGGTCCATACTTTGCACATTATGAAATTTCTACCAGACTTAGATGAGGTTCCAATATGGACTCAATCGATAAACTCCTTCGAGTACCTCCCACATAAAATTTCGGAAAAGTTCAGTTTAGGACCTGCTCTCGATTCGCCTTGGTTTTTGTTGTAACATCTTGTATTCACTGTCCCCTATACGAAGGTACAAGTTTCCTCAGGGGCAAGTCCATTCTTCCTGAAAAATAGCATAAAAGTTAAAAAAACAAACCCTATGACACCATGTTTATGGGTGGAAGCGCAAGATAATTCTCGAACGGATATGCCGATTCCGGCCAAAATTTTGCCTTCGTAATATCCATTCGTATATTTTCTGAAAGTTTTGGATGGTGATTTGATGGGTGGGCTATAAATATAAAATTTCAGTACAAAAAGTTGACGTCAACTGCACATGTGCAAAGTACCGTTATCAAGAATTAAAAGTTTAAATTTGATAAAAAAAAATTCTTAATATTTGGTAGAGTATATCTTTTGATTGCCACCTATTACAACCTTGGCTCCTGATTTCCGTTAACATCATCGGACATCTCTTCCGAAGCGAAATGTGTAAAAACATTCTGCCCATACCTGCAACCTTCTAAGATATATCAGTTCAGATTTTATATAGCCCCATATATGATATCTTTTCCCGATTTTGCTACAACTTATTCAATTTTGATCGAATAGCCTTCAAATGTAATATGTATTATTTTCTTATACCCCTGAATAGCTACACCGATTTTCACAAAAATCGGTTCAGATTTGGATATAGCCCCCATATATGTATATCTTTCTCTGGTTTTGCTATAACTCCGTCAATTTGAATCGAATAGCCTTCAAATTTTATATGTGATATTTTCTTTGGGCCATGAATGGATTCACCGATTTTCGTAAAGATCGGTTCAGATTTGGATATAGCCTCCATATATATCTTTCCCCGATTTTGCTATAATTCGCTCAACTTTTGATGAATAGCCTTCAAATTTAACATGGGAGGTTCCTTAGGCCCCAGTTCAGTTTTACCGTTGACCTAGGTTGATGAATGTTTGCACAAGTACTTATGAGGGCATACACGCAAAAAAGATCGGCCTCTCTAACATATGTCCCAAACATATTTTGCAGCAAACATATATATGTTTGCAACAGTCCCAAACATAATATATGTTTGGGTCTGCAAACAAATATATGTTTGGGTGGGAACATATATATGTTTGGGTGCAAAGATATTTATGTTTGGGTGCAAACAATTTTATGTTTGGGTGCAAACAATTTTATGTTTGGGTGCCAAAAGGCACAAAAAAAAAAAAACAAACACATGCACCAGTGAGCGCTTACTAAGAGCAAGGGAGCCTAAAATTCAATGTAAAACACTTTAAAATGTGTGCTCACTTGCTCTCAGTAGGAACTCACTGGCTATCTCCATAGTATACACACAAATGTTGAGGTTGTTTATTGGAAGGCAAAAGAACAACAAACACATAGGTACATACAAAATTCCAAAGAAATACATAACACAATTTAATAAAAGAAAAACTGATTGAAATAATTTGTAAATAGTCACACTTTTAAAAAGGAAAAATATATAGAAACGTAGTTGAACGCTTCTCCTTTGTTGTGAAATAAAACAAATTGTCCTCATAGTTGAAATCATCAGCGGGGAATCGGCATCTAGAATCAAATGATTATGTAATGTAATAAATAAATATGGATGTGCCATATTTAAAATATACATAAGTATATATGTAATTACCAATATTAAATGCGATTTCTTCCTTGTCCAATAAAATAATTCCATTCAACTTTCCGATTCAATTATAAAATGTATTGGGCATTTAATTTCCTAAAAAGCACAATTTCTTTAAGAAAACACAAAACACTGATTTATTCACTCACTTTACCGTCTTGACTCTACAAAGGCATCTAAAACACTGAAGAAAGAAATAAAATATAATTCATATCATTTCTTCTTTTCTTCTTCTCCTCCTAAGTTTGTTAACAACAACAAAACAAGAAACACACGAGTTTGTCGCATACACGCCACCAAAGCCCCCTTCTTCGCTTCTACGTCTTCTATTATACAATACACACAACTCTTCATTATAAAACAGCAATCCACAGCCGCGAGAGCACTGTTATTACTCTCGTTGACAAACATCCTCCCTCCACCCATGAAAAAATGTTCTAACATAAAAAATATGTTGGTACCCAAACATATCAAATTGAGATATGTTACAAAATGTTGCAAACATATATTTGTTTGGACCCAAACATATCATGTTTGGATCCAAACATTAATTTGGTTGCAACCGGACCCAAACATATATTTGTTTGGATCCAAACATATTTCTAACATAAATTTTTCTGCGTGTAGGAATGAAAAATTTCAACCTTGGTCCATATCGGTTCAGGTTTGAATATGGCTTCCACATATAATTTCGCCCGATGTCACTCAATTCAAGTCAATATCTCATATATATTGCGTGTTTAGTGCATCGAATACATAAAACCGGGTGAAAATATATATGAGAGTTATATCCAAATCTAAACCGATTTTTGTCAAAATCGGTGAAACTGAAAAATGGCTGAAGAAAACATCTCATGTTAAATTTGAAGTCTATTTACCAAATATACGCGGATTTATGGCAAAATCGGTGAAAAATATTTGGAGGCTATATCCAAATCAGTACCGGTTTTGGCGAAATCAAAATCGGTAAAACTGAACAGGGGCCTGAGGAAACATCTCATGTTAAATTTGAAGTCTAACAAAAATTGAGCGATTTGTAGCAAAATCGGGGAAAGATATATTGGGATCTATATCCAAAATTGAACCGATTTTTATGAAAATCAGAGAAACTACTCAGGGGCCTAAGAAAATATGTCACATCAAATTTGAAGGCTAATCGATTAAAATTGACCGAGTTATAGCAAAATCGGGGAAAGATATATACTGGGGCTATATCCAAATCTCAACCGATTTTTTTTTAAAATCGGTAGAGCTACTCTGCTACTTATTAAATTTGAAGGCTCTTCGATCAAAATTGACCGAGTTATAGCAAAATCGGGGAAAGATATATATGGGGGCTTTATCCAAATCTGAACCGATATGGACCAAAGTTGAAATTGTTTATTCCTATGCCCTTATAAGTACTTGTGCAAAAATTCATCAACCTAGGTCAACTCCTTCTATTTTTGTCCACTTTTGTATGGAAGCGGCAGCACTGTGCGGCGTTAGTATGATGATGTCATAAAAAAGTATCATGTGGATGTAGTCATCAGTGTCTATCCCTAATCTATCACAGCTGAAGATCGTCAACAGCTACGACAAACCAGAGTACGTTCAAGATGTTGCATCCTAGTTATTTTCTATAGAACAATACATCTGTCCATCATGCGTTTAAGTCATCGAACCAGCCACAGGCCTATTCCAGGTGATTTCAACTTCGTTCTGGATGGTGTAATCTTCTCAATTTATAATTTTCATATTCAATTCTGTGGTTCTGTGGTTATGACCGATTTTGCCGATTTGACGCGCTTTTTTATGTTTCCTACCATATTTGAATTCCAAAACACCTTTGCATATTAGTGCCCTTTTTAAATTCCCTGCATTTTTGTCTATAATTTTCACTACACCCTCACTTCGATGAAATAAATACATACAACCAACAAGGATTGACAAAAATACAATTTATATTCCAATGAGGGTCATGTACGTATGACGTTTATTAATGTCACCGTTGCTCATACGCTCTGGCTACCACACACACACAAAAAATCTGAATCTGGTAAAACGTTTTGAAATGTTATGAGAAATAAAACTATAAAAAAACTATTTTTTCATAACATGTTGCAGAAACCAAATGTCATAATAAATCTTTAACCAATCTTACATGGCAAAGCCCATTTACACTACCCTACTACACACACACACCTCTATTTAATTGAGCTGAATACATTTGCAAACACATATCGCCGCCTACGTACATATGTTCAGACATAGTATGTCATTGCACAACATAACCTTGGCCATTGTGAAAGACACCTCGAGCGCCTCCAATGTTATCGCTGTGTATCGGTGTGAATAACCTTAATAACTCTTTATGGCCACAATGTAAAGCCCACCAGCCGTACAACTCTGTAAACAGACGCTGAGGCAATATCACACCCTAACAAACTAAAGTTGAGCAGAAATACGAATATTTGTATATTTCGTATACAAGGTAATAGTAGAGGGACACAACAGACTCGCATTGATTGTGGATGAGGGTAAATAGCAACAACAACACCAACAACAAGGAAAAAGCCCCAGCAAGCAAAAGATAAATCCTTATAAATCAAGTTTAGTGTACACTTTACACGTGCATAAATTTTAATGTCTTTTATGCGAAATTAACGATTTATATTTCATCCGATATTGGGTGATGTTACTACTATTTCTGTATTCATTGCCAATGGACGATATTGCACAATGGATCATTGTGGTGGAAGTTTGAATAAACTAACAACGATATTAGTCAAGTCAGAAGTTATATATGTTAAATTACTTGTCATCTTTTATTTTGTCCATTGTGCACATTACTCCCCCAGCTATTTTAGTGATGGTGTTATACTTTTTGTTGTTGTTATTATTGTAATGTTCTCGTCGTCACAGCCTTCTTCATGTTTATACAACAACAAAACAGGCACGTCAGTATAACAACTTAATCGATAAAAACGAAGGAATAAAATTAAAATGGGAATAACTATGACATTCTCCAAATAACTTGTGAAAGAACTAAGAAATTGGAATTCTATCGACCGAACATTGGCCTTGATGCTAATATTGTGGTAACCTCATGAATGTGCATTAAGACTTAACTGGACAAAATGTTATATTTACTAAACTCCCATCGTTAAGGCTAGCGAAGGTGTGTACGTTTTGATACGATCTAATATTTGTCTTATCAAAATACTGGTTTTCGACCCCAAATACTTTTGGACGAAATCCGTTTTAGACAAATTTTTGTCCAGCTGGCTGATGCCCACGGTAATTGTCTCACTGTTGAACCAATTGGTTGATCCTCGTAAAACATATTTGGTTCAAACATAGGACATAGGTTTAAAAATGTGGCATACTGACCCAGTTCTTGGGATACCTCCCTTTTTTCGCTAAAATAGACGTACAATAATTTCGTTAAATCGCTTAAATATCGCACCTCCACACACATTGACGCACACACACTGATACATTCATATGTAAAGTTTCAAACTAACAGACGGAAATTACGCGTGGAATACCCTTTTTATTTTTCAAAAAAAAAAAAAAAAACATATGACAAAGATGAATCGTTTAAATCTTTTCGTATATTGTTTACCCACAATAGGTTACAGAAAAAATCATCGATGTATAGTATGTATGTATGTGTGTTTAAAGTTATTTTCTCTTTTTCAATATTTCTTATACAAGTCAATTTTCTTAAGGATTGTGTTTTTGTCAGTTTTTGCATACATTTTCTGAAATCATTCATTATTTTCATATTTTCTCTTGACAGTCATGAATGTATTTGGCGGATGCTGGTAGGCTGTGTTGCCTCATACACATACATTTGACTTTAATATTTGTATGTTATACAAATAGACGAATTTTTTACGATCATCCCTGATCGAGATGAAGGAGACTAACCCGAAGCGCGTGGAGACGTGAAATTGGCTTCCATCAACACAATTTCTTATTGCTTACGGGACATTGTGTCAGGAAGTATGGATGTGTCAATGACAAACATAATATTGAACAGACCTTATATTGCAATAATGCGAAAATATTGATTTTTTTGAGGACGAGATGAGAAGTTCTTGTTTATGTACTAGGCGGAACAGTTATTCATAAATTTCCTGTATTTTGTCCACTGAGTATTCTCAGCATGCGTGCAGGGTACACAGGGACGGTAGAACCCATCCGGACAATACTCACAGGGGATTCCTTCATAATTGCAGCTGCTAATTGGCACTCTTCCCATACTTCCAATTGGCCATCTACTGTGTTTCTTGTTATACCCTCAGCCTTTAGGCTAAAGAGAGTATTTACAATTTGATACGACCAAAAATGTGCCTCATCGAAATAATGGTTTTAGACCCCAAGTATGTTTGTACGATATACGTTTCAGACAATTTTGAGTAGATCTAGCAATGTCCGTCCGTCTGTCTGTCTGGCAGGCTGGTGCGCACGATAACTCTCGAACGGATCAATCGATTCGGTTCAAATTTTGGTTATCGAAATATTTTGTCCAGATCTGATTTAAGTTCAAAGATGGACCATATAGGTCACCTCCTTCAGGTACCTCCCCCACAAATGTTCAAAAATGTTCGCAAAACTTGTGCGCAGGATGACTCTTTTAGGGAATAACCGATTTGTTCCATACTTTGCACATCGTGTATTTTCTACCAAACTTAGATGAGGTTCCAATATGGACTCAATCGGTCCACTCCATCGGGTACCTCCCACACAAAACTTCGGAAATGTTCAGTTTAGGACCTGGTCTCGAATCGCTTTGATTTTTGTTTACGCAAGTTGTATTCGCTGTCCTCTATACGACGCTGTAAGTTTCATTAGGGGTAAGTCCATACTTCCTGAGAAAATAGCCTGAAAGTTACAAAAAACCCTATGGAACCGTGTGTAGTGGTTGGAGCGCAAGATAACTCTGGAACGGATCTGCCGATTCGGTCCAAAATTTGGCTTTCGTAATATTTTGTCCAAACTTAGTTTAAGTTCAAAGATGGATTATATCGGTCCACTCCTTCCGGTACCTCCCCCACAAAAGTTCGAAAATGTTCGGAAAATTTATGCGTACGATAACTCTTGAAGGGAATAACCGATTTGGTCCAAACTTTGCACATTATGAATTTTTTACCAGACTTAAATGAGGTTCCAATATGGACTCAATCGGCAAACTCCTTTGAGTACCTCCCACACAAAATTTCGGAAAAGTTCAATTTAGGACCTGCTCTCGAATCGCCTTGGTTTTTGTTCTAACATCTTGTATTCACTGTCCCCTATATGAAGGTAAAAGTTTTCACAGGGGCAAGTCCATACTTCCTGAAAAAATAGCCTGAAAGTTGAAAAACAAACCCTATGACAACATGTTTATCGGTGGAAGCGCAAGATAATTCTAGAACGGAAATGCCGATTCTTCGTAATATTGTTTCCAAACTTAGTTTATGTTCGTAGATAAGCCTTATCGGTCCACTCCTTCAGGTACCTACCCCACAAAAGTTCAAAAATATTCGGAAAAATTGTGCGCACGATAACTCTTGATGGGAGTGACCGATTTGGTCCATACTTTACACATTCTAATAATATCTACCAGATATGGATCAGGTTCGAATATGGACTATATTTGTCCACTCCATCCCGTACCTCCCACACAAAATTTTGGATAAGTTCACTTTAAGACCTGCTATTGAATCACTTTGATTTTTGTTGAAGCAACTTACATTCGCTGCCTCAATTACGATGGTAAAAGTTGTTTCAGGGGCAAGTCCATACTTCTTGAGAAAACAGCCCGAAGGGTGTAAAACCCACCTATGACACCCGATGGTCTATGTCGGTCCATTTCTTTAAGTACCTTTTCCGCAAAATTGTTTAACTTTAATCCTAATCAACATTTTTGTTGGTTCATACGACCAAAATTTTTGAACCCCCTTAATACATAAGTTTTTTGTGAAAAAAGTTTTTCAATTTGCACAGGCTGAGGGTATATCTCTGTCGGCAAAGCCGGCTGATACTTTTTTACTTGTTTTAATTTAGTTAGTTATAGGCTGGATGAGCGAGCAAAAGGGCACCGATCAAGAAGTGTCCTGGAGTCAAGGCAACGATGTCAGTAGAGCTATCTGACATGGGACAAAGCGGCCGAGAATTCAGGCAAGCTTCGATTCTCGCTAAGACCGTAGCTAATTCTTCGAAAGTGTAGCGGAGAGTACGAGCCTGCTTTCGAAAATGCAATTTAAAACTTTTTACTTCAGCTTCCCAGAGCCCACCCATGTGTGGAGCCCCAGCTGGAATGAATTGCCACGATAGGCCTTGAACTGCATGATTATATGAAACAGTTCCTGAACTTTCTCGAAGAAACGACCAAAAATCTCTTTCTATTTCTCTGGAAGCCCCAACAAAATTCGTTCCATTGTCCGACAATACGGACCGAGGACAACCACGACGAGCAACAAACCTATGAAATGCTGCCAAGAAATTTGCAGTCGATAAATCTGTTACTGCTTCCAAGTGAATCGCTTTCGTCGAGAAGCACACGAAAACGCAAACGTACCCTTTGGTAATTTTACAGCCACGACACGATGATTTGACATCGAAGGGCCCAGCGAAATCTACACCAGCTGTAGTAAAAGGCCTATTAATTACGGTGCGTTCCGGCGGAAGCGCAGCCATAACGTGACTTCTAGAACGCTTTTTTCTAATATGCAAATTATGCAACGATTAATAACCGAACGAATCATACTTTTCAATCGAAAAGTATTCAATTCTAAGAATTCTCAACATCAACTCATTTCCTTCATGAACGGAAATCTTGTGGACAAATTCCACAAAAGCTTTACGAACCGAAAATGGTAGGGCAGAATAATAGGATGTCTTTCCGTATACGCAAGAGTAGGAGAGTTAATTAATCTTCCATTCATACGAATTACACCATAATCATCCAAGTAGGGGTTAAGAGGAACCAAAGGACTCTTACTATTAAGCGGATTTCTTTCTAATAAATCCCTATATTCGTCCGCATACCACATTTTTTGTGCGAAAATTATCAATCTAGTACGGCCGAAACTTATTTCCGACGAAGCAATAGTGGTGTCCGTGTAAACAAAATTACTTCTATGTCTTGGATGAGTACGATGGGAGAATCTAAATATATACGAGACAACACGAAGAGCTCTACCCAAACAAGAGAATCTAGCAAGAAAGTCCTCAGAGCTCGTAATGAAGGAGGCATGACTTTTTACCGAACGCTTTTCAGTATCGTTTCAAGTGCTGACAGATCACGAATTGACCATTTAGATTTTTGATCACTAAGCCAATGTGGCCCATGCCACCAACGAGAGGAATTGGTTAGACCAGAAGGAGCAAGACCGCGACTTCGCAAATCAGCGGGATTATCCTCAGATTAAAGGTGATACCAATTTTGATTACCAACGTTTTCTTGCATACGACAAACGCGATTAGCTACAAACGTAGTCCAAGTCGAAGGAGTTTTTCGCAATCAGGAAAGAACTATGGTTGAGTCCGTCCAACAATAAACTTGACGAAACTCAATGTCAATCTCACGAACAATAGTTTTTAGAAGCTCAGAAGCCAAAACAGCACCACAGAGTTCTAAACGAGGCAAAGAAATTGATTTTACGGGTTAAAGGTGGTACCAATTGTGATTACCAACGTTTTCTTGCATACGACAAACGCGATTAGCTACAAACGTAGTCCAAGTCGAAGGAGTTTTTCGCAATCAGGAAAGAACTATGGTTGAGTCCGTCCAACAATAAGCTTGACGAAACTCAATGTCAATCTCACGAACAATAGTTTTTAGAAGCTCAGAAGCCAAAACAGCACCACAGAGTTCTAAACGAGGCAAAGAAATTGATTTTACGGGTTCCACCCTAGTTTTACACGATAGTAAATATAAATTACCCTAATATAAATTACCCCCGCGTATGCTTTTTCCGAGGTATCGGAAAAAACAATCAGGAGTATACTGAACCCATCTGGGAATCCTAACCGAATTAACATCCGTGTATGAATCTACAAATTTGCGCCGGCATCTGTGGCTGACGAATAGGCGTCATCCCAACCAATATTGTCCAACCACACCTTTTGCATAACCATTTTAGCAACAACAATAACTGGTCCTAACCAGCCCACAGGATCAAATAATTTTGCAATGGCGGATAAAACTTCCCGCCTTTTTTGCGATTGGAGCAACCTCGAAGTAAAATGTGTCCAACTGTGCATTCCACCTTATTCCTAATGGCTTAGATCCACTTAATTCTACAAAGGACAGTATTTTCTCATCTAGCAAATGATCAGGAGAAAAACCTTCGAGAATCGATCTATTGTTCGCTGTCCAATTCCGAAGTTCGAATTTCGCTGAAGAAAGCGCGGAAACTAATTGATCCCTAGCAGTTATAGCTGTCTCCAGGTCATGTGTTCCTGCAACACGTCGTCAACGTACATACATTTCCGCAAAATGTGCGCCGCAAATGGGAAATCGTTCTCGGTGTCTTCCGTCAGTTTTAATAGCGTTCTAATTGCTAAATAGGGTGCACAATTTACACCAAAATTCACAGTATGTAATCCAAAATCTTGGACTGGTTTCGTGGGGGAATCACGGAAGAGAATTCTCTGAAGCGAAGCATGTTTTGGATCGACGCGAATCTGCCTGTACATCTGGGTAATGTCCGCATTGAAAACATATTTATAAACACGCCACCGCAGAATTAACTAGACTAAATCAAGCTGCAAAGTGGGTCCGACATAAAGCAAGTTGTTCAGACTATTCCCGCTAGATGTTTTGAAAGACGCATTAAATACTACCCGAAGTGTAGTAATCTGTTTATCAGGATTTATGACTGGATGGTGAGGCAAATAGCAAGATAGAGTATCATTAGGGGAACTAGGCGATACTAACCGCATGTGGTCAAGATTTAAACATTTTTGTAGGACCGCGTCATAAACAACCTTAACGTCAGATTTTCTCAATAAAGATGATTCAGTTCTAAGGTGTTGCTTTAAAACGATTTCTCTTGACCTACCCAAAAATTCCTTAGGATCTGTGTCAGGTTTAATTGACGGTGTTACTATATATCTACCGTCCGACATTCTACGCGTAGTTTTTATATAATTATCTTCGCAAAAACGGTCTGAATGAGACATCATATTACGTTTCGGAGGTTCCTCTGGCTTCCAAAAACGCAATTTTAGTCGCGAATGTTCGAACTTCGGTCGTGGGAACAGGACCGATAACTAACCAACCAAACACCGAATTTTGGGCCAGCAAGGTACCAGAAAGAATGGGGCGACAACCATCTAATAAGAGCTTCGGATAGAGATCAGCACCTAATAAAGGATCTACTGGTCGAGGGTCAAATAAGTTGGCATCAGCAAGCCGCAAATCAGGTAGTTGTGCTTTTAAATCCGACCTTACAGAAAACGAGGGAATATTTCCCGAAATAAAATGCAAAACTTAAGCTGTCGTTTCCAAAATAACACGGCTATAAAGAGGACTTCCAATTTTCAATGAACAGATTTTTTTCACCCGAAATAGAAGCAGTAGTGGAATGCACCGGAAGTTGTAGACGATTCTGAAGTCGCTCAGACAAGAATGACGACGCAGATGCAGGATCTATAAGCGCTCTAGCCGAATAGGAAACACCATGACGAACAATATTAACCATGGCTGTTCCTAGCAAAACCGATTTGTTTTGTGCTACGTGAAATGACTGACGAGGCAGACACCCAGCCGATGTGGATGGTAAAGGTTGCTCAGATGAGGCAGAGGGATTGTACGATATTGAATTAATCGCGACTGAATTACCCGGAGCCGGAGTATTCGATAGGGTATCTACGCGATATAATAAATTGTGATGAGGTTGATTACATTTGGAACAACGACGACAACTATCACACTTTTTTACTTCATGTCCCCTACGTAGACAATTCACACACAATTGGTACCGTTTAACTATTTTGTACCGTTCCGTAGAGGACTGATTTTGGAATCGCGGACATTCAAATAATCGGTGAGCTTTATTTGGACAAAGCACACAACCAGATTTTCTCGACGATTTAGGATCGTTGGAAATACGAGAAGGTTGAGAGGGTGCCGAGGAATCTGCATTAGTATAATGCGATTGTACTTTTTTAGTTGTGCGCTTTGCGTCATTTCCGCGCATGTCGTGAAGACACATGAGCGTTTGGATCCGCTCCGACAAAAACGCATCTAAATTTTTCCACGAAGACAAGGAAGATTTATTTTTCACACTTTGTTCCCATAAGGTTTGTGTGAGCTTAGGAAGCCGTTGCAGACACATAAATACTATGATCGGATCCCAATTATCCGTCGAAATATCATAAATGGACATTGACGACAGGCATCCATTTATGCCACGCTGTAACGATTTCAAATTCGAAAAAGTTTCACTATCGAGTACCGGAAGAGAGAAAAGGATTTTCAATTGGTTGTGTAGTATAACACGAGGATTGTCGTAAGTGTCCTTCAGAGATTTCCACGCAAGAACGAAACTACTATTAGTTAATGGAAATTTGGAAACTATCTCACGAGCCTCTCCACTAGTCTTCCGAACCAAATAACATAAGCGTTCAACATCGCTAAGCCGAGAAGATTTAATATAAATGGATGTGAATAAGTCGCGGAATGTGGGCCAAGAATGAAAATCGCCCTCAAAAACATCCACATCACACGGTGGAAGTGCGAGGTTATGAACGCTATCACTTTGAATATCATCTAAACCAAGATTCCTAAACGACAAAGTATTAGGAGGATCAACTTGTATTCCCACTTCACGTGAAGCCTGAGTAGAAGTACTAAGACTACCTCTCGCTTCTAGTGGACTAGCAACCGATGGTTGCGCTAAAGAGAAAACCGATTGTTGCGCTAAGGAGGCAACCGAATCGTTCATCGTCGAGTTCAACGAATGTCTGTGCGACCTTTTAAGTTTACCTAACTGACTTCGGATAGCGGACAAACATCTCAAGTAAGTCTGATTAGCAATATCATACTTACTGTCGATCGATTCAATATCCTCCTTTTTCGTATCACCGGCAGACATCACAAAATCAAGACACTTTTCAAACATCTCCTGTGTCTTTACCAATAACTTTTGAATTTCTTCTTTACGGACTTCTAACCGATATTCGTCTATCTCTTCAGGCTTAAGAGCACTGTAATGAGACTCGAATGTTACTTTTGCGTCCGATGCTCTGATAAAAAGATACAATGGAGTGACTGACATTTTGAATTATCAAAAAAATTTAACTAAAGTCCGAAAAAATCACTCAAAGGAAAGTTCAAAAGCGAAAAAAGCACAAAAATCGCTAAACCGCCAAATATATTTTGGAATTCGTACTGAATCTTCAAAAAACTAATTCAAAACTCACTATGGAGTCACAAAAATACCTGAAAATGATTTAAAATCTCAATAACAGGAAACAATTTTCACAAGAAAGCAGTTTATAATTACTCAATTAGTATCTAAACGCACGAGCTTTCAGAGATTCCACCAAAGGAATGCAGAAAATATCACAAAATCCACAATGTTTCGGCAAAAAAAAGTTAAAAAAACGCCAGAAAATTTAAGAAAAATCTGGAAAAAATCGAAAAAAAAAAATCAAAAGTTCGATACCTTTTGATTTTTTTTTTCGATTCAAAATTTTCGATTCGAAATCAAAAATATTTATATAAAAGATCGAAAAAATTGTATATATGATATCAAAAATATATATAACAAGTAAAAAAGTATCAGTCGGCTTTGCCGACAGAGATATACCCTCAGCCTGTGCAAATTGAAACACTTTTTTCACAAAAAACTTATGTATTTAGGGGGTTTCAAAATTTTGGTCGTATGAACCCACAAAAATGCTGATTAGGATTAAAGTTCAAAATATTTGCGCAAAAGGTACTTAAAGGAATGGACCGACATAGACAATGGGGGTGCAATAGGGGGTTTTTACACCCTTCGGGCTATTTTTTCAGGAAGTATGGACTTGCCCCTGAGGAAACTTGTACCTTCGTATAGGGGACAGTGAATACAAGATGTTACAACAAAAACCAAGGCGATTCGAGAGCAGGTCCTAAACTGAACTTTTCCGAAATTTTGTGTGGGAGGTACTCGAAGGAGTTTATCGATTGACTCCATATTTTAACCTCATCTAAGTCTGGTAGAAATTTCATAATGTGCAAAGTATGGAACAAAACGGTTACTTCCATCAAGAGTTATCGTACTCACAAATTTTCCGAACATTTTCGAACTTTTGTGGGGGAGGTACCGGAAGGAGTGAACCGATATAATCCATCTTTGAACATGAACTAAGTTTGCGCAAAATTTTACGAAAGCCAAATTTTGGACCGATTCGGCAGATCCGTTCGAGATTTATCTTGCGCTCCAACCTCTACACACGGTGTTATAGGGTTTTTTGTAACTTTCAGACAATTTTCTCAGGAAGTATGGACTTGACCCTAATGAAACTTACAGCGTCGTATAGAGGACAGCGAATACAACTTGCGTAAACAAAAATCAAAGCGATTCGAGACCAGGTCCTAAACTGAACTTTTCCGAAATTTTGTGTGAGAGGTACCCGAAGGAGTGGACCGATTGAGTCCATATTGGAACCTCATCTAAGTTTAGTAGAAATTACACGATGTAGAAAGTATGGACCAAATCGGTTATTCCCTACTAGACTTATCGTGCGCACAAATTTAGCGACAGTTTTTGAACATTTGTGGGGGAGGTACCTGAAGGAGTAGATCTATATGGCTCATCTTCGAACTTAAATCGAATCTGGACAAAATAATTCGATACCCAAAATTTGAACCGAATCGATTGAGTTCGAGAGTTATCGTGCGCACCAGCCAGCCAGACGGACAGACAGACAGACGGACGGACATTGCTAGATCTACTCAAAATTGTCTGAATCGGATATCGTACAAACATACTTGGGGTCTAAAACCATTATTTCGATGAGGCACATTTTTGGTCGTATCAAAGTGCAAATACCCTCTTTAGCCCAAAGGCTGAGGGTATAAAAATCAAAAAATATATATAAATATTTCAAAAAGTTCAATTTTTTTTTTATTCTCAAAATTGAAAAAACCGTAATTTCATGTACCGAAACCGTACAAAAATTCAAAATATTTAAATAAAATTATTATTTTCAACTAAAAATACCGATATTTTATGAAAATACCTCAATTAGGCTCACTACTACCGATTGTAGGGTGAATGTGGACCCAAAAAACCGCAAAGCAAATTAAATCAAATAAAAATTCTCGAAATTTTTAATAAATATAACTGATTTTTCACAAAACGGTCCAAAAAATCTTACTTACTTACTTAGCTGGCCCATTACAGAACATTTGTTCCATAGACCGAACTAAGAAAAGATCTCCATTCCTCTCTGTTTTTCGCTTCGCTTTTTGGAATACCGCGCCTTTTCATTTCTTCATCCACTTGTATGCTCCATCGAAGCTTAGGCCTGCCCATTCTGCGTGCACTGACATGTGGCATGTATTCAGACGCCTTTTTAGCGGGTTCATCATCGCTCATTCTTATGATATGGCCTAGCCAACGCAATCGTTGCATGTCGATACGTTTAACTATATACATGTCTTTATATAGCCGATATAGCTCGTGGTTCATACGACGTCGATATTCACCGTCAACGCAAATCGGCCCGTAGATCTTTCGAAGAATTTTCCTCTAAATCACACCAAGCACTGCCTTACCGGTTGCGCAAGTACCCATGCACGGGTAGTATCAGCGTTTTGTATAGTGTTATTTTTGTTTGACGAAATGTGGCTTTGTTTTTAAATTGCTTACTTAAACCATAGTAGCATCTGTTGGCCAATACAATTCTTCTTCTTATTTCACAATGGATGTTGTTTGTTGTGTTTATGGCAGTGCCGAGGTAGACGAAGTCTTTAACTACCTTAAAATTATAGGTACCAACTTCCACAGTCGGTCCGAGCTCTATGGACGCTTTGCGCGTCGACACCATTAATTTGGTCTTTTCGCCGTTTACTCCCAGACCCACTTTCGCAGATTCTGCTTCGACCTTCCTAAAGGTAAAAGTTACTTCCTTTACTGATCGTCCCATGATGTCTGGACATCAGAAAGAATATACCGGATTGGTATAGATTGGACATCAGAAAGAATAATGGTATCGGCAGAAAGTATTAGTTTTGGGCGGATATTACGACGAGTTTCGTGATGGACCGGGTTATAGTTCCCCGTTGGGTAACACATTCGCGACTCGTACACGTCCGTCTGAACCCATGTATACATTCGAAATGACGCCACGCGTTCGGTGGAAGATTTTCATCAGTGACGGCTACTATAGAATCGACGCTGACGTGGGGCTCGAAAGTGTGCCACGTATTGCGGTTCGGAAGTTCACACAAATACCCGTTCTGCCATCGAGAACCGAAAGTTTTTTGAATAGCTTTAGGTTTTTCCCTACGAGTAAGGTAAGGTGCTGAACTTACACCGAGTTTTGCTAACTGGAAATCATGAACTTCCACTTGGGGAACTGAACTCTTGAAATCGGTATCATCTGGGTGAACTGAAAGTGGATTGATCGTAGTGGATTTGAAAAGATCGTCACAACATTGATCAGAAAGGTATAGGAAACGTGAAATCTCTTTATGCGAAGATATTTTGCAGAATATTGAAATGATGTTGACTGACCTGGGCGAAATATTGCTAATTGGACCTGTCAAGATCCATCCGAAGATAGTCTCCTGATAATCAGAGACGGTAGAACGTCGCTTCCAAAAAGCAAATCGACTTGAGTGCTCTTGAAGACATGTGGATCAGCCAACGCTATATTAGGAAGATCTTTGAAGGACGATGAAGGAAGAGAATTGCTGGGAAGATTGTCTGATAGCTTTGGAAGAACAAAAGCGGACATTGGCAACGCAAAATCGCGGTCAAGCTTGGAAGAAAGAATGAAAGTGCACTGCTTACGTACACTGGCAGGATTGCAATTATTCAAACCTGAAATTTTCGCATTTGTGCGCTTGTATGGTAACTTCATTTTCATGAATAAACGTTCTGTGATGATTGTGCCTTCAGAACCAGAATCAAACAAGGCACGAGCTGAATAAAGAACTCCGTTATGCACGATTTGTACCATAGCTGTACCCAACAAAACAACCTGAATGTTGGAAGAAAAGTAATAAAAATTGAAGCGGAGTTGGGATTAAGATTGGAGTTTGAAGTTGTGTTGGATGCAGATGATGGTACGGAGGAAACGGAATTGAATAAAATTGTGTGAAGAAGTGTATTATGTCGCTTATTGCAACATAACAATTATGCGTGCTTAAACAATTCTGAACGGAATGGGTTTTTGAAAAGCAGTTGAGACATAAGCCTTGACGTTTAATCTCGGAACTGCGAGCATCGGGATCCATCCGGAGGAAATTTGGACATTTTCGAATATTGTATTGTATTGTAGGACTTCTTTATTGACAAATATTTGCTTATAATATAACAATCCATTTTTAAAGTTTAATCTATATATATAAATGAGCTTGGTGATAAGTGATTGACTGACTGACTGACTCATCATCAACGCCCAGCCAAAACGGCTAAAGCTAGGAGCTTGAAATTTTACCAGTGGGTAACTGTTTATGCAAATGTGCGAGATAAGGCCGGGTTTTAGAAAATTCGTCCTGGAACCACAAAAAATAACAACAACAAAAATCCTTATTTTTCATTATTATTACGTACTTATGCACTTAGTTTGCCCTCTGCAAGACATGTGTCAAATTAACAATGCTATAACTTCATGATACCGTAAACGATCACACATAATTTCAACTTTTGTAGTTTACTTCTAGGCGCACTTATTTTACCGTAAACCACTAAATAATAGAAAGACAAGACATTTGTTATCTTCCATTGCAACAGATGTCGTGAATAACTAAATGTTTGCAAATCAATGAAAGTGCAATAAAATTGTGCATACTACCACTATTTATTTGCAATTAAGAATTTTATCGTATATGGAGATGTACAGTCATAACTATTCAATTTCAAAATCTGTAATTTGAAGAAATCGATAACTAATTAATGAAATCAATAATAGGCCCCAGGAATATAGGAATTTGGTATGGAAATCAAGGTTGGGAAGTGGTGCTTCTAAAAGGAAATGGTTTGGAAAATTACCAATCATGTGTACGAAAAGTATTAAATGGTACTAAATTTAGTACAATTTAGATTTGGGTGAACGTAGCTGAAGAGCTGGAAACCTGAAATTTGGAATTAAGGTTACTGTTGTAGTGTAGGATTGAGATATGAGGGTAGTTTTGGAAATTCGTGCTTATGTGTATGAAAAGTACTAAATGGTACTAAATTTGATACAATGGGGATTTGGGTGAACGGATAATAGCTGGAATCTCGATATTTGGAATTGAGATTACAGGTGGGGTGTAGGATTGAGGTAGTTTTGAAAATTCGTACTTATGGGTACGAAAAGTACTAAATGGTACTAAATTTAGTACAATTTGGATTTGAATGAACGGATAGAGCTGGAAACCTGAAATTTGGAATTAATATTACTGTTGAAGTGTAGGATTGAGATATGAGGGTAGTTTTGGAAATTAGTACTTATGTGTACGAAAAGTACTAAATAGTACTAAATTTGGTACAATAGGGATTTGGGTGAACGGATAGAGCTGGAATCCTGATATTTGGAATTGAGATTACTGTTGGAGTGTAGGATTGAAGAACTTTTGGAAATTCGTACTTATGTGTATGAAAAGTACTAAATGGTACTAAATTTGATACAATGGGGATTTGGGTGAACGGATAAAAGCTGGAATCTCGAAATTTGGAATTGAGATTACTGGTGGGGTGTAGGATTGAGGTAGTTTTGAAAATTCGTACTTATGGGTACGAAAAGTACTAAATGGTACTAAATTTAGTGCAATTTGGATTTGGGTGAACGTATGTATGTAGCTGGAAACCTGAAATTTGGAATTAAGATTACTGTGAAGTGTAGGACTGAGATATGAGGGTGGTTTTGCAAATTCGTACTTATGTGTTCGAAAAGTACTTAATTTGGTACAATAGGGATTCGAGTGAACGGACAGAGCTGGAATCCTGAAATTTGAAATTGAGATTATTGTTGGAGCATAGGATTGGGGAAATTTTGGAAATTCGTATTTATGTGTACGAATAGTACTAAATGGTACTAAATTTAGTACAATTTAGATTTGGGTGAAAGGAAAGAGCTGGAAACCTGAAATTTGGAATTAATATTACTGTTGAAGTGTAGGATTGAGATATGAGGGTGGTTTTGGAAATTAGTACTTATGTGTACGGAAAGTACTAAATGGAACTAAATTTTGTATAATGGGTATTTGGGTGAACGGATAGCTCTGGAATCTCGAAATTTGGAACTGAGATTACTGGTGGAGTTTAGTATTGTGGAAGTTTTGGAAATTCGTACATAGGGTACGAAAAATACTAAATAGCACTAAATTTGGTACAGTTTCGATTTGTGTGAGCGGATAGAGTTTGATTCCTCAAATTTGGACTAAGGATCACTGATGAAGAGTAAGAAATATGCACCAAAGGGTTTTTGGAAACTTGAGTGTACGAAAAGTACTAAATGGTACTAAATTTAGTACAATTTGGATTTGGGTGAACGGATAGAGCTGGATTCCTGAAATTTGGAATTGATATTACTGTTGGAGTGTAGGACTGGGGAAGTTTTGGAAATTCTTACTTATGTTAATGAGAAGTACTAAATTTGGGACAATGGGGATTTGGGTGAACGGATATAGTTGGAATCTCGAAATTTGGAATTGAGATTACTGGTGGGGTGTAGAATTGAGGTAGTTTTGAAAATTCGTACTTATTGGTACGAAAAGTACTAAATGGTACTAAATTTAGTGCAATTTGGATTTGGGTGAACGTATGTATGTAGCTGGAAACCTGAAATTTGGAATTAAGATTACTGTGAAGTGTAGGACTGAGATATGAGGGTGGTTTTGGAAAGTCGTACTTATGTGTTCGAAAAGTACTAAATTTGGTACAATAGGGATTCGAGTGGACGGACAGAGCTGGAATCCTGAAATTTGAAATTGAGATTATTGTTGGAGCATAGGATTGGAGAAATTTTGGAAATTCGTGTTTATGTGTACGAATAGTACTAAATGGTACTAAATTTATTACAATTTGGATTTGGGTGAACGGATAGAACTGGAATCCTGAATTTTAAGTATTTTAATTTTATTTATTTTAATTTAAAGTATGAATTTTAGTAAACGGAAAGAGTTAGAATTTGAAACCCGTTCGCGGTAGGCTATAGAGTAGAATTTGGATTTGGGTGACGGATAGTGTTTGAGTCCTGAAATTTGAAATTAGGATAACTATTGGAGTGTAGGACTGAGGTAGTAAGGGTACGAAAATTACTAAGTGGTACTACCTGTGATACAATTTGGAATCCTGGAATTCGGTCAGACTGCTGTTGGAGTATAAAGGCCCCCACTCATTTATCAGTCTGTGCCGTCAGTCCGATGAACCCTTTCTGTATGTGTGACTGACAAGTGCGTAGCACGAACCATCAGTCAAGTCTAGAAAATTTGAATTTCTCCTCCAAAAATGAATGAATTCTACGTTTTTGTGTTCCAACACCAACATTATTTTCTGTTTTTAAAAATTATTTATTGACAATTTGAAAACAAACACAATTCACCCAGACTGATGGGGGTTCATTTTGAAATCAAAACTATTTTGATTTTCATCAGTCTTGGAAAACTCACACATACATTCTCAAAATTTCAAAAATTTACACATACTACCATAAATGCTGGCAGTCAGACTGACTAATGAGTGGGGGCCTTAAGATTGAGATGGAAGTAGTTTTTGAAATTCGTACTTATGGGTACGAAATGTACCAAATGGTACAACTTGGATTTGAGTGCACGGATAGCGCTGGAATCCTGTTATTTGGAATTATGGTTACTGTTTAAGTGAAGGATTAAGGTTGTTTTGGAAAATCGAATTGTACAGAATTTGGTACAATTTGTTTTTGTGTAAAGGGGTTTTTGGAAATTCGTCGTAGAAAGGTACGAAAAGTGCTAAAGTGTACTAAATATGGAATCCATTGTATTAGGCAAACGCGAAGAGCTAGAATTCTGAAATTTTGAACGAGTGGTCATTGGTGGAGAGTTAGGAAGATGTACCAAAGGGTATTTATAAACTCGACCTATAAATGTACGAAAAGTACTAAAAGTTTCTAAATTTGGTACCAATTGCATATTTTTAATGGATAAAGCTAGAATCTTCAAATTTGGTATGGGAATCAAGGTTGGGAAATGGCGTTGAAATAAGGATATGGTTTTGGAAGTTCGTTTTTGATTACGAGCAGTAATAAATTTGGATTTGGGTGAACGGATAGAGATGGAATCCTAAAGTTTTGAATTATGATTACTGTAGGGGTGTAGGATTGAGATAGTTTTGGAAATTCGTACCTTTGGGTACGAAAAGTACTAAATGGTACTAAATTTGGTACAATTTGGATTTGGATGAACGGAACTAAGATTACTGCCGGACAGTAGAATTGAGGTAGTTTGGAAATTCGTACTTATGGGTACGAAAACCACTAAATTTGGTACAATTTGAATTTTAGTAAACGGATAGTGTTGGAATTAAGATTACTGTAGGAGTGTAGTATTGAGGAAATTTTGAAAAGTCGTACGTATGGGTACGAGAAGTACTAAATATGGTACAATATAGATTTGGGTGAACGTGTAGACCTGGAATCCTGAAAATTTTGTTTGGGAATGAAATGGTACTAAATTTGATACAATTTGGATTCGGGTGAATTAATAGAGCTGGAATCCTGAAATTTGGAATTACGATTACAGTCGAAGAGTAGGATTCAGGTTGTTTTGAAAAAGCAAACTTATGGTACTAAATTTAATACAATTTGTATGTAGGTGAACGGATAGCGGTGGAATCCTGCAATTTGAAAGTATGATTATTGTAGCCCTGTTGCGTTGAGGAAGTTTTGAAAATTGGTACGAATATTCTAAATTGTTCTAAATTTTGTACAATTTTAATTTGGTTTAACGGATAGAGTTTGAATCCTGAAATTTGGAAGTAAGATTACTACTAAAGTGAAGGATTGAGGTAGTTATGGAAAATCTTACTTATGGATACGAAGAGTTTGACTTGATACTAAGTTTGGTACAATTTGGAATTGGACGAACGGATACAGCTGGAATCTTGAGATTTGGAAATACTGTAATTATTATGGAATTTACTGTAATTATTTTGTATTAATGTCTGTGTATGGATGAGATATATCGTCGAAATACGTACCATAAGTATACGAAAATTATTTAATGGTACTCAATTTGTTTTTGGGTGTAGGGACAGTGCTGGAATTTTTATTTTTTGGAGTTAGGGTGTGTATTGGTGTGCAACGTTGATCTCGCTGTTAATGTGTAAGGGTGAGATACGGCTGATCTTTTTGAAAATCGAACTTAAAGGGTACGTACAGTACTAAGATAAAAATAAATATTGATTAAAATTGGTATTAGTGCGACCAAATTTTCAGTGTTTGTCATTTCCATAATATATATTGTTTATTTCTTTTTATATGCTTTCCGCATACGAAGTAGCGGGCATTTTGCTAGTATAGTATGTATGCAAAAGTTCAATATAAGAAGTATTTAAAATGTACGACAATGTTGTTGAACGTCTGTCGTATGCTAGTACAATGTACATTTAATAAAATTCATTTACTAGAAATTGACGGTATTTATAGCATATTTCCAGGTATCTTACTAGTTTATCCCAATCATCCTCACCTTGGCCATCGAGAATATTGATAACTGCATCATCATCTAGAATTGGTTTTTGAAATATCATCACTCTGAATTCTTGAAGATCTGGGCAAGTTCCAATAAAATGTTGTAACGTTTCGATTTCATGGCTGTTACAGAGGTTACATTCTTTTCTTGAGTCTTCGGTTTCGAAACTGTTGTATCCTAAGGGTATCATGCCACTGCGTGCTTTAAAAATCCATACGATCTTCTCGTATGAGTAATGTTCATTAAGGTATAGAGATGCTCGGTTTGGATCAAGATATTTGTATATACGTAGACTCTGATTATTTTCCTTTCTCCACAATCTTTCCCCATACGTTCGGAGATTTATACTACTTAGTATATTATTACAAAATATGTTCCAGTCGCCTATGGATGTCACTGCGTGATATAGTTCTAGGTTAAACATTTGGCTTAAACTGCCCAATTCCTTTGCCCAGAATGTTTTTCTGTGTAATTCAACTTCTGCCAGCATTTTCGGCAGTCGTTTATTTGTGTACCGAAACAGTGTTCTGCCTATATAATTTAGGTGTAAGCCCAAAGTATAAAGTTGCGTGTCTTCTATTTGAGTTTCTAACATTAATACGTAGTTTGGTGTAAAGCTTGGTACTCGCAATAAACGTTTTACGAAATATCTCTGTAACGTATTAATTTCATCGAAGTAGGCGAATCCCCACACTTCAGCAGCATATGTTTGTATAGATCTGCATGCCGCTAGAAATAGTTTCCATTTAAAGTTGAGTTTTATATCAGATCTGTTCATAAACTGTTTCCAGGTTACATTTATTGCTGTTTTTGCATCATTGTTTCTTTTTTCTACATGTTTATAGAATGTCATTTTAGGGGTAAATGTCACTCCCAAATATTTAAATTCGTTCGTAATCTTTATTTCGGAGTTCTTATATATCCATTTTTCATGTTGACTTAGTCTGCCTCCATTCCTGAAAACCATAATTTCTGACTTGGATAAGTTGACTTCCAGGCTCCACATTTTACAATAATTTTCTAATCTATTGATCATTTTTTGTAGTACGAGTATATCATCGGCTAGAAGCACAATATCATCTGCGTATAATAGTAGTCTGATATTAGTACTTTCCACAAATAATCCACCTTCAACGTAGTCATGCAGGTCGTTTACGTAAAGCGCAAATAACAATGGCGACAAAAGACATCCTTGTTTTACTCCTTGTGTGGTTTCAAAATAATCTGATAGTTCCTTTCCATTCCATATTGCTGACAAAGTATTGCTGTAGATTTTTTCTATCATTGTGACCAATTTATACGATACACCCATACGATATAATTTGTAGATCAATGCTTGCCTCGATATATTGTCAAACGCTGCCTTGAAATCTACGAAAAATGCATATACCTTTCTCTTTTCCGCTAGTTTAAGTTTAACAATTGAAGCAAGATTGAAAATATTGTCTACGGTTGAGTAATTTTTCCGAAAACCAGCTTGATATTCGATTAAAATTTCGTGTTTCTCAACCCACCTTTGCAATCTTTCATTTATTAAACCCATGAATAGTTTTGCTGCACAGTTCATAAATGAGATTCCTCTGTAATTTGATGCTTCATTTAGATCGCCTTTCTTGTGTATCGGGAAAATTATTGATTTTTTGAACACAGGATCAAGTGTAGTGTTCGAATACATATTGTTGTACGTCCTTAATAAAAGCCTATGAAAATCCTCCGTGCCATTTATGTAAAATTCATATGGTATCCTGTCCTCTCCAGGGGCCTTATTATTTTTAGCGTTCGCAAGTACTTTTTTTAAATCAGACATTGAAAATGGTCTATCTAGATCCGTATCGTTTATAAATGGTGGTGCATAGTGAATCATCGTTATTACTTGGGAGTTATTTAATAGATTTTCATAATAGTTTTTGAATGAATCTGGGCTGATATTTGAGCCTATAACGTGGTGCTGATTTCGCAATTCTCTCACCATTTTCCACCAATCTTTTGACTGTTTTATAGTATTAATCTTGTTCGCCATTGTTTCATAATAAGCTGATTTTCTGCTGCTGCATACTGTTTTATATTTCCGTTTTTCTGCCAGGTATCGTGCTTTATCCTCAGGGTCCCTTGTTCTTCTATATACTTTTAGCATTTTAAAACTTTTTTGTCTTGCCTTATTGCAATTTAGATCGTACCATTTCTGTTTTGGCTCAAAATGACTTTTACGAGCACATACATTTGTAGCAGATTTATATATTATTTCGCAGATGTCGTTTAGGCAAATTTGATTATCTTCTGAAAAGCTGACAATATTTGCGTCTAGATTTCGCTGGTATTCTCTCTTCTTCTCATCTTTCCATATTAGTTTTGGTAGCAGCTCCATCTTTTCCCCAATTTGTGCCAAAGAACAAACATTAACTCTTAGCAAGATTGGAAAATGATCTGACCACACTTTTTCTTCGACTTTGAACTCTTCTATATTACCTAATACTTCTTTTGACACAGCACATATATCATTTACTGATTCGCCTAAATTGGTAATATATGTCAGATTTCCTTCCATGTCTCCCCTCGTTATTCCGTTTAAAATCACCATGTTGAAGTCATCACATAATTGTATGAATTTAATGCCTTTTTGGTTGACAATTTTATCTCTAGATCTTCTAAACTCGTACCCAGAATAGAAATTTTCTTTGTATATATCACCGATACTTTGGTTTATTTCTCCGATTCTGATATTTAGATCGCCCATTATTACTACATTTTGCATTTCTTCAGTAACAAAATATTGCTTAAGGTTTCTAAATTCCAAATCCCATGTAGCAGGCCTTAAATATTGGGGTATAATAAAGAATGTTTGTTCTTTGGTGATGAGTTTTATGAAGAATTTTTCATTTTCGTCAATAATCGTGTAATCAACGCCTATATCTCTTAATACATTGCTTAAACCAATTATTTTCCCACCAATAGCTCTTCCAAATCTATTATTTCGTTTTGCCGGCTCAAAAAATAGATTAAAACCACTTAAATACGATTTTGCTCTTTCATTTTTATCTGATTCTAAGTGCGTTTCTAATAATATAAATACATCAAACTGTTTAATATATTCAAAGAATGATGGGTACAAGTATTTGTTCTCGAAACCATTTATATTATATGAGATAACAGATAAAGTACATGATGTAATGGCTTTTTTGGGGCTTATTAGTTTTTTGGGAATACTTCTTTAGTTAGTTGACCATAATCCAAGCATATAGAATTTATATCTTCTCCATATATTTTCACCAGTTCTTCTTGTCCACTAGCATTGCCAGACATAAGCTTATTATCAAAGTTCCATTTGAACCAACGGTCTTTAATTTTTAATTGATCGTTCCTTACTGTGACTTTGTGCTGTTTGCTTACCGACAGAATTTGCTTTCTTAGAGCTATAAACGCTTTCTTATGATGTAGCTTACTTGGTATCATATCTCTTTCAATGGAAATCTTTGATCCAGCCAATTTTCTAGTGTTGCGGAAGACATCATACATAGCTTGCTAAGTTGCAAGTTCTACTATTACCGACATTTTCTGGTTATGATCATAGACTTTAAGGACGTTTTTTATATCGACTTCAATTTGTAGCTTCTCCTTGAACAGATTATGCACCTCTATTCTGGGGTTCTTTGCACTCGCCATTCCCTTGATGTATAATTTGTTTGATTTGATTTGGTTCTGTAGCCAATTTATGTCCTTTTTATATTGTGTGTTCTCATTCTTAACTTTATTTAATTCTTCTTTCAGACTCTGATTTTCGCTTTTCAATGCGTTAATTTCCATGCTGATACCATTTATTTCCGATTTTATCTCCTCTATGTCCGATTTCGTAGCCAAGGTCTTCAACTTTTCATCCAAATTAGAATTTATTGTTTCTTTTATAACATTTATTAAATCATTTGGCTCCATATTTGCCATTATTCTGCTTGAATTTTCAGGTGACGTTATTTCGATATGCTTACGTTTGGGTATTTGAATGTTATTTTGCATATTTCCGAACCCTGGAAATGTACATGGATGGTAATGCTGGCAATGCTGCGAATCGAAATAGTTAATAATCGATAGTAGTGTTCATCGAACCAAACTTGGTTGGATAAGGTCAGCTGATATGTTTATTTTGTTTTGATCTCGTTTGTTTACTCGTTAGTTTGTGTTTGAGTGATATTATTTTGTTTAGAAAAAGTGAAAATTAAAAAGAAATTTGCCGCTCACCAGGATCTTGATGTGTAAATAATTTATGTTGATGTTACGCTGTGTGTCTTGCGATTTAATTTGCTGTCCAAAAACATTGGAACAACTTGATTTGTACTGACTTTTTGCCGATAATTGGGAGCACAATTGTATACACGTCCGTCTTCTAGTGAGTATCTTGATTTTTCATTTTCGAATAATATGAGCCTCATTTGGATCAGAGACTTTCCTCTGGAACGAATTGAAAATTTTTGGAGGGTTGGACTTCCCTTCGGACGAACTTTCCTTATGAATGGAACCACTCCTGCGCATCTCGGAAACAGACTCTAACGTACGGAACCGGTTGATCAGAAATGTGTCCAATTCCGCCCACCGTGGAATACTGGACTTATCAGAAAGAGTCTGTTCCCAAAGCGTGAGGGTGGAATCAGGAAGGCTGTTTGAACACAAGAAGATGAAGATCGGATCCCAACTCTTCACATCAATATCATAAGTCTTCAGAAGGGAAATACAAGAGTTGATATCGCGCTGAAGGCGTTTCAGCCCTTGAGAAGACTCAGAATAAACAGTAGGTAAATTGAAAAGGACTTTAAGCTGACCATTAACGAGAACTCGCTTGTTTTCATAGCGATCGCTAAGACTGGACCAAGCTTTGAGAGAATCCATTGTTGGTGAGAGGGCTCTTCTGAACGATTTCTTTTGCTTCGCCTTTGGTCTTCTGTACTAAATGAAAAAGTTTTTCCACAGGACTGAGACGGGAATTTATGTACATAGCTGTGAACATGTCCCGGAATGTGGGCGATGCCATATAATCCCCTGAAAAAACTTCAGTATCACAAGGCGGCAAGTTGAAAGAATTACCAGAGGTAATGTTGGACGAATGTGGCTGAGGAGCTGGACTGGGTGGAGCAGGAGACTCCTTAGGAACTGCAGCGGCCTGTAGCTCGTCCGAAATTTCGGACAATTGGGAAATACACTTGCAATATGTAAGGTATATGGTCTTGAATTTAGCGCGAATTGTATCCAGTTCAGAAGCTTGGTCTTCGTCACCCGATTCTTCATCCCCGTGAGCTTCGGACACATATTCTTTTACAAAAGATTCATACTCCGACTTAATTCTTGTCCAAATAGACTTTATTTCTTCAGTGTGAATCTTAATTGAATGAATGGAGTTGGCCGGAAGAAGATTATTTGTAAGGTCAGCTTCAAATCCCACAAGGGAGTCTGATAAACGAATGAATGAATCAAGCGACATTTTGAAAATAGCTCTGAATCGAGAAAAGAATGAACAAAAATCCAATAAATGTATGTCAAATAGACAGGATTTGGAATTTCCGAGGAAAAAGTTGAGATAAGAACGACTTTAGAATGGAAATGTGCTGTATAAGTATCAAGAACGTTAACTCTTGACTCAGCAGAACTCAACAGATATTATTTATAAATAGTAAAAAATGAAAATGGACGAAAAATCAGCGAAATATATAAAATGAATATGTAAACTGAGAAAAAAAGGTTGAAATCAATGTTTACGACCTTTTATACAAATATATTTATTCCAAAAAAGTACACCTGTAACAAGAAACCGTATTTATATTTATACGAAATAATAATTATATGGTGAAAATTAAAATATTTTCAAAAAAAGGAAAATTTATGTTTCAGAAAATATTTTATTGTACCAATGTCCACGAAGAATGAAATAAATTTAATTGTTTTGGATAGAAAATATCGAAAAATATTGAAAAAATGCAAATAATTAATATTATTTGGAGAGGAAAAATCGAATTCGAGACCCCTGTATAAAAGTCGAATCCCAAAATACGAAAGTCGACTAAAGTCGATTTTGAGAACCCTGTATTTTAGTGAAATACGAAAAGCCTAATTTCGATATTTAGACCCTATGATCGTATGAGAGGGAAAAGAAAACAAGTAACAACAACAAAACGCACGGAAATATCACCAGCACACAGCGGGAACTAGTGAAATGAAGGAATAATGAAAATAATAGAACTGTTGTAGTCACTTGTTGGCAAAAAACACAATCGAATGAAAGCAGCGCGAATTTCGAATCTATGCGGGAATAAAGCACAAAAGAAGGAGAAATAATGCAATTATGTTTCAATGAAGAAAAAAAGAGTGGAACACTTCTCTTATTATTTATTTTTGTGTGCAAATGCAACAACAAATGTAATGAAATTTAACGAATTAAAGAGAAATTGAAATTTTTATTAAAATAGGCACCGAATGGATAATTATAACAGGAAAAAACACAACTGCACTTTTCTCTTAGAAAATCGAACGAAAAAACTGCCACTCTTCCACCGGAATCGCGTATTGAAGAAAATGAAATGATGTTTTGCCGACGGCAAACGCACTTTTTCTTTGTAGAAATATTTGCACTTTTATAAACGAACGAATAACAAACTTACCTTAGATTTGATTAATGAATTGATGAAAATATTAGGATGTGTGATATGAAAATCCAAGCTGGAACAGTAATTTCAGTACAGGCTTTGAATCCGGATCGTTAGGACCAAATGAAAACACCAAGAATGGACGTTGGTGGTTTTCCTGTAGAAAGTGAAAAAGCTTGAAACCCGAAAAAAAGAAGTATTGCTGGAAACACAATATTTCTCCCAGATTGGATTGCGTGAAAGTAAAAGAAAGTAAAAACACAAGCGGAATCAATTTGTGAATTTGAACAGAATAATATTTCTTTTTATTGAAAGAAAATGGGAAGTAAGTTGTGGAGATGGATTCTTACCGAATGTAACAAAGGTTGAATTGAAAGTGAAGTGGGAGAAAAATAGAAAATTCAGACAAAGCACAAAAGACATGAGTCGAACAAGAAAAGTAGAATGCGTATGTATAGGTAAGCGATATGGTAAAGGAAAATGGACACGGAAGATGTCAAAAAGCCTGAGTTGCCAGAAGTCGACGGGGACCTCTATGACCCAAGATTTTGACGTTAACAATGTCTATGTCATCAGCATAAGCAAGTAACATGTGGCTATTGGCGTAAAATGTGCCATTTCTTTCGACATTTGCATCTCGTATTATCTTTTCCAGCAAAATGTTGAATAGATCACACGAAAGGCTGCGTCCTTGTCTGAAACCTCTTTTGGTAATGAACTGTTCGGAGAGGTTCTTTCCAATTTTAACTGAGGACCTAGAATCAGTTAAAGTCATCATGCAAAGCCGGATGAGCTTTGCGGGGATACCAAATTCAGACATTGCATGGAATACCTTGATCGGAGGGGACTGTCGAATGCTGCTTTATAATCGACAAAAAGGTGGTAGGTGTCGATCTGCATCTCTTGGGTCTTCTCCAGGATTTGCCGCAGGGTAAATATCTGGTCAATGGTCGACTTGCCAGGTCTAAAGCCGCATTGGTATGGTCCAATTATTTCGTTGACCATTGGCTTTAGTCGATCGCACAATATCCCTGACACTATCTTACAGGCAATAGGGAGGAGACTTACGCCCCTATAGTTGGTGCATACAGTCTTATCTCCTTTCTTGTGGACGGGACACAGGATGCTCAGGTTCCAATCGTCGAGTACGCGTTCTTCCTGCCAGATGGTGCTAACTAGCTGATGCATACACCTTATCAGCGCGTCACCTCGGGTTTTAAACAGCTCGGCTGGTAAGCCATCGGCTCCAGCCGCTTTATTATTCTTCGGCCGGTTGATTGCTGTTTTTACCTCATCTTGGCCGGGCGGTATACATTCTATACCATCTTCTGGGATTGGATCTGTGGTATCATCGTCTTCGCTACTATTGGATACCAGCAGATTGGAGAAATGTTTCTTCCATATCCTGAGCACGCTATCTGTATCTGTTACCAGATTACCTTGCTGGTCTCTACAGGAGGACGTGCTTCTACCAAATCCATCTGCTTGATGTTTCACACTTTGGTAGAATTTTCGGACTTCATTCTGGCTCCAGTACATCTCAATTTTTTCACACTCCAGCTTTTCCATTTCTCTCTTTTTCTTGCGGAAAAGACGTTTCTCTTCTCTCCTTTTCTCCCGATATCTCTCTCGTGCGCTGCGCATTGCTACTGATTGTAAAGTAGCTCTATATGCCGCATTTTTCTCATCGGTAGCAGATCTCTGGAACATAGGTATGGATTTTGCGGCTGTTTGCATGGAGTGGGCAATATTTTGCCATTGTGTTGTTATGTTATCGGGACAAGGAGTGCTTCGTGCTTTATTTGCAACGTTTAGACGGGTACGTACCTTTGCTGCAACAAGGTAGTGGTCCGAATCAATGTTTGCGCCTCGGAACGATCGTATATCCAACACGCTAGATTAATGTCTTCCATCTATCACAACATGATCAATTTGATTACTTGTTCTTTGATCTGGAGAGAGCCAGGTGCCCTTATGAATATCGAGATGATTAAATCTGGTACTGCTAACTACCATGTTTTTTGCAACTGCAAAGTCTATCAGCCTCATACTATTGTCAGACGTTTCACTGTGGAGACCGAATTTTCCGAGTGTTGGGCCAAAAATATTCTCCTCTCCAATTTTGGCATTAAAATCGCCTAGAATGATTTTAATGTCATGACCAGGGCTACGGTCATATGTTTCTTCTAAGCGCTTATAAAATATATCTTTGGTCTGTTCATCCTTTTCTTCAGTGGAAGCATGAGCGCAAATAAAGCTGATGTTGAATTTACCTTTTATTCGAATTGCAGCAAGTCTTTCATTCACTGGAGTGAAGCTGGATACCAGATGTTTTAGTCTCCGACTAACTACGAATCCGCAACCAAATTCATGTTGTGACGCCTTTCCCAATCCATCGTATTTCCTGTATGGCAGTAATATCGGCCTTGCACTTTCCAAGTACGTCTGCCAATGCGAAGACTGCACCTTCTCTATAAAGAGTGCGAACATTCCAGGTGCAGATTCGCAGATCATGGTCCTTAAAACGTTTGCGGGGTTCATCAACTTTGAAGGGTTTTGTTTTTCTTTTCTTTCGTTTTTTCATAGTAGGCTGTTTTTTTAGGGGAGGGCTACTAAAACAGTGTGTCAGTGTCCACTTGAGATGAAAGAGGGACCAAGATAAATCACTTTATTTATTAAAAAGTCGAATTGACCGAGTGTAGGGTGTACACGATTTTTTAATTTCCAAAAATATTCAAACAACACTCCCGTATCACTCTCAAAAAAATTTACTATAAAATATTTCAATATATTAAGTTATTATATTTGCGTGTACTAAAAAAAATTTCCAACAGGGATGTCGAAAAAATTTCCTACTGGGATACCACCACTCAACGAAAAAGAAAAAAACACCACACAGCTGGTATTGGGGTATACAGTGTATGTGTGTGTATCAACAAGCAGGCAAACACGCAAGGGACTGACCGACCGACTGACTCAACGATATGAGCGTACGTATGTATGTTTATTAGCGTATGTACGTATAAACGAATGTATGCTGTTCGCTTCCTCATAACCAAACAAACGTAAAGGGATTTTTATGCAAATTATGTGGCACAATTAATATATCAAAATGTGTGGTTCTATTTGCAATAATTTTAAGGCACTTATTAACAATTATTTATATTTAATTTTGTGCACTATTTCACCACAATTTATAGGAAAAAAATCGAATATTTACAATAAAAAGTAACAAAAATAAATGTCACTTATCCCTTTTTGTTTGCATTTTTTTTCACTTGTAATTTAGAAGTAATGGCAAAGGACAAATCCATTGATACGGGAGGAGGGATGCGCGACAGCGATCACGACACAAACAATTGTTGTTATTTTTTTACTTTGAATTTTAGGTATTTTTCTATTATCGCTTAAACACTTTACGTACCTGTTTTGTTGATGAGGTAAAAGTGTAAAGGAGAATGGGTTGATAGTTGGGTTGGACTGTAGGATGGATTGATGTATGGATGGATGTTAGGTTGTTTGCTTTGAAAGGAGAGCAAACGAACCGATTAACAAAAGGCACCAACAACACCGCCGTTCGATGATACCAAATGTTTACGTCAATGTAAATAATAGAAAAAAGAGGAGAAATAAAAATGCACCATTTGCGTTTTGATATTTATTTGACTAGAAGCCAAATGACCTTTTATTGAATAAATAAAAGGTTTTGGTAACGATATTACCTGATGATTTTGCAACGATTTTGCAAAGGCTTACAATAAAGCTTCGATAGCGTTCAACGATCCGATGGAAAGTTAAAGTAGATGATGAGAGGTGGGAAAATGTCAAAGAATTATCTTTAAAATCTGCTATGCAAATGTTACAAGGATGTAACAATAGGGAGTTTGCAGATTTTAACGATAATCTAGGCCAAAACAGATCGGCCGTTGATAAGCGAAAATATTGAAATTTTGTGTGAGAGGTACCCGAAGGAGTGGACCGATTGAGTCCATATTGGAACCTCATCTAAGTTTAGTAGAAATTACACGATGTAGAAAGTATGGACCAAATCGGTTATTCCCTACTAGACTTATCGTGCGCACAAATTTAGCGACAGTTTTTGAACATTTGTGGGGGAGGTACCTGAAGGAGTAGATCTATATGGCTCATCTTCGAACTTAAATCGAATCTGGACAAAATAATTCGATACCCAAAATTTGAACCGAATCGATTGAGTTCGAGAGTTATCGTGCGCACCAGCCAGCCAGACGGACAGACAGACAGACGGACGGACATTGCTAGATCTACTCAAAATTGTCTGAATCGGATATCGTACAAACATACTTGGGGTCTAAAACCATTATTTCGATGAGGCACATTTTTGGTCGTATCAATGTGCAAATACCCTCTTTAGCCCAAAGGCTGAGGGTATAAAAATCAAAAAATATATATAAATATTTCAAAAAATTAAATTTTTTTTTATTCTCAAAATTGAAAAAACCGTAATTTCATGTACCGAAACCGTACAAAAATTCAAAATATTTAAATAAAATTATTATTTTCAACTAAAAATACCGATATTTTATGAAAATACCTCAATTAGGCTCACTACTACCGGTTGTAGGGTGAATGTGGACCCAAAAAACCGCAAAGCAAATTAAATCAAATAAAAATTCTCGAAATTTTTAATAAATATAACTGATTTTTCACAAAACGGTCCAAAAAATCTTACTTACTTACTTAGCTGGCCCATTACAGAACATTTGTTCCATAGACCGAACTAAGAAAAGATCTCCATTCCTCTCTGTTTTTCGCTTCGCTTTTTGGAATACCGCGCCTTTTCATTTCTTCATCCACTTGTATGCTCCATCGAAGCTTAGGCCTGCCCATTCTGCGTGCACTGCCATGTGGCATGTATTCAGACGCCTTTTTAGCGGGTTCATCATCGCTCATTCTTATGATATGGCCTAGCCAACGCAATCGTTGCATGTCGATACGTTTAACTATATACATGTCTTTATATAGCCGATATAGCTCGTGGTTCATACGACGTCGATATTCACCGTCAACGCAAATCGGCCCGTAGATCTTTCGAAGAATTTTCCTCTAAATCACACCAAGCACTGCCTTACCGGTTGCGCAAGTACCCATGCACGGGTAGTATCAGCGTTTTGTATAGTGTTATTTTTGTTTGACGAAATGTGGCTTTGTTTTTAAATTGCTTACTTAAACCATAGTAGCATCTGTTGGCCAATACAATTCTTCTTCTTATTTCACAATGGATGTTGTTTGTTGTGTTTATGGCAGTGCCGAGGTAGACGAAGTCTTTAACTACCTCAAAATTATAGGTACCAACTTCCACAGTCGGTCCGAGCTCTATGGACGCTTTGCGCGTCGACACCATTAATTTGGTCTTTTCGCCGTTTACTCCCAGACCCACTTTCGCAGATTCTGCTTCGACCTTCCTAAAGGTAAAAGTTACTTCCTTTACTGATCGTCCCATGATGTCTGGACATCAGAAAGAATATACCGGATTGGTATAGATTGGACATCAGAAAGAATAATGGTATCGGCAGAAAGTATTAGTTTTGGGCGGATATTACGACGAGTTTCGTGATGGACCGGGTTATAGTTCCCCGTTGGGTAACACATCCGCGACTCGTACACGTCCGTCTGAACCCATGTATACATTCGAAATGACGCCACGCGTTCGGTGGAAGATTTTCATCAGTGACGGCTACTATAGAATCGACGCTGACGTGGGGCTCGAAAGTGTGCCACGTATTGCGGTTCGGAAGTTCACACAAATACCCGTTCTGCCATCGAGAACCGAAAGTTTTTTGAATAGCTTTAGGTTTTTCCCTACGAGTAAGGTAAGGTGCTGAACTTACACCGAGTTTTGCTAACTGGAAATCATGAACTTCCACTTAGGGAACTGAACTCTTGAAATCGGTATCATCTGGGTGAACTGAAAGTGGATTGGTCGTAGTGGATTTGAAAAGATCGTCACAACATTGATCAGAAAGGTATAGGAAACGTGAAATCTCTTTATGCGAAGATATTTTGCAGAATATTGAAATGATGTTGACTGACCTGGGCGAAATATTGCTAATTGGACCTGTCAAGATCCATCCGAAGATAGTCTCCTGATAATCAGAGACGGTAGAACGTCGCTTCCAAAAAGCAAATCGACTTGAGTGCTCTTGAAGACATGTGGATCAGCCAACGCTATATTAGGAAGATCTTTGAAGGACGATGAAGGAAGAGAATTGCTGGGAAGATTGTCTGATAGCTTTGGAAGAACAAAAGCGGACATTGGCAACGCAAAATCGCGGTCAAGCTTGGAAGAAAGAATGAAAGTGCACTGCTTACGTACACTGGCAGGTTTTGCAATTATTCAAACCTGAAATTTTCGCATTTGTGCGCTTGTATGGTAACTTCATTTTCATGAATAAACGTTCTGTGATGATTGTGCCTTCAGAACCAGAATCAAACAAGGCACGAGCTGAATAAAGAACTCCGTTATGCACGATTTGTACCATAGCTGTACCCAACAAACAACCTGAATGTTGGAAGAAAAGTAATAAAAATTGAAGCGGAGTTGGGATTGAGATTGGAGTTTGAAGTTGTGTTGGATGCAGATGATGGTACGGAGGAAACGGAATTGAATAAAATTGTGTGAAGAAGTGTATTATGTCGCTTATTGCAACATAACAATTATGCTTGCTTAAACAATTCTGAACGGAATGGGTTTTTGAAAAGCAGTTGAGACATAAGCCTTGACGTTTAATCTCGGAACTGCGAGCATCGGGATCCATCCGGAGGAAATTTGGACATTTTCGAATAATATGAGCCTCATTTGGATCAGAGACTTTCCTCTGGAACGAATTGAAAATTTTTGGAGGGTTGGACTTCCCTTCGGACGAACTTTCCTTATGAATGGAACCACTCCTGCGCATCTCGGAAACAGACTCTAACGTACGGAACCGGTTGATCAGAAATGTGTCCAATTCCGCCCACCGTGGAATACTGGACTTATCAGAAAGAGTCTGTTCCCAAAGCGTGAGGGTGGAATCAGGAAGGCTGTTTGAACACAAGAAGATGAAGATCGGATCCCAACTCTTCACATCAATATCATAAGTCTTCAGAAGGGAAATACAAGAGTTGATATCGCGCTGAAGGCGTTTCAGCCCTTGAGAAGACTCAGAATAAACAGTAGGTAAATTGAAAAGAACTTTAAGCTGACCATTAACGAGAACTCGCTTGTTTTCATAGCGATCGCTAAGACTGGACCAAGCTTTGAGAGAATCCATTGTTGGTGAGAGGGCTCTTCTGAACGATTTCTTTGCTTCGCCTTTGGTCTTTTGTACTAAATGAAAAAGTTTTTCCACAGGACTGAGACGGGAATTTATGTACATAGCTGTGAACATGTCCCGGAATGTGGGCGATGCCATATAATCCCCTGAAAAAACTTCAGTATCACAAGGCGGCAAGTTGAAAGAATTACCAGAGGTAATGTTGGACGAATGTGGCTGAGGAGCTGGACTGGGTGGAGCAGGAGACTCCTTAGGAACTGCAGCGGCCTGTAGCTCGTCCGAAATTTCGGACAATTGGGAAATACACTTGCAATATGTAAGGTATATGGTCTTGTATTTAGCGCGAATTGTATCCAGTTCAGAAGCTTGGTCTTCGTCACCCGATTCTTCACCCCGTGAGCTTCGGACACATATTCTTTTACAAAAGATTCATACTCCGACTTAATTCTTGTCCAAATAGACTTTATTTCTTCAGTGTAAATCTTAATTGAATGAATGGAGTTGGCCGGAAGAAGATTATTTGTAAGGTCAGCTTCAAATCCCACAAGGGAGTCTGATAAACGAATGAATGAATCAAGCGACATTTTGAAAATAGCTCTGAATCGAGAAAAGAATGAACAAAAATCCAATAAATGTATGTCAAATAGACAGGATTTGGAATTTCCGAGGAAAAAGTTGAGATAAGAACGACTTTAGAATGGAAATGTGCTGTATAAGTATCAAGAACGTTAACTCTTGACTCAGCAGAACTCAACAGATATTATTTATAAATAGTAAAAAATGAAAATGGACGAAAAATCAGCGAAATATATAAAAAGAATATGTAAACTGAGAAAAAAGGTTGAAATCAATGTTTACGACCTTTTATACAAATATATTTATTCCAAAAAAGTACACCTGTAACAATTAGTAATTTATACGAAATAATAATTATATGGTGAAAATTAAAATATTTTCAAAAAAAGGAAAATTTATGTTTCAGAAAATATTTTATTGTACCAATGTCCACGAAGAATGAAATAAATTTAATTGTTTTGGATAGAAAATATCGAAAAATATTGAAAAAATGCAAATAATTAATATTATGTGGAGAGGAAAAATCGAATTCGAGACCCCTGTATAAAAGTCGAATCCCAAAATACGAAAGTCGACTAAAGTCGATTTTGAGAACCTGTATTTTAGTGAAATACGAAAAGCCTAATTTCGATATTTAGACCCCTATGATCGTATGAGAGGGAAAAGAAAACAAGTAACAACAACAAAACGCACGGAAATATCACCAGCACACAGCGGGAACTAGTGAAATGAAGGAATAATGAAAATAATAGAACTGTTGTAGTCACTTGTTGGCAAAAAACACAATCGAATGAAAGCAGCGCGAATTTCGAATCTATGCGGGAATAAAGCACAAAAGAAGGAGAAATAATGCAATTATGTTTCAATGAAGAAAAAAAGAGTGGAACACTTCTCTTATTATTTATTTTGTGTGCAAATGCAACAACAAATGTAATGAAATTTAACGAATTAAAGAGAAATTAAAATTTTTATTAAAATAGGCACCGAATGGATAATTATAACAGGAAAAAACACAACTGCACTTTTCTCTTAGAAAATCGAACGAAAAAACTGCCACTCTTCCACCGGAATCGCGTATTGAAGAAATGAAATGATGTTTTGCCGACGGCAAACGCACTTTTTCTTTGTAGAAATATTTGCACTTTTATAAACGAACGAATAACAAACTTACCTTAGATTTGATTAATGAATTGATGAAAATATTAGGATGTGTGATATGAAAATCCAAGCTGGAACAGTAATTTCAGTACAGGCTTTGAATCCGGATCGTTAGGACCAAATGAAAACACCAAGAATGGACGTTGGTGGTTTTCCTGTAGAAAGTGAAAAAGCTTGAAACCCGAAAAAAAGAAGTATTGCTGGAAACACAATATTTCTCCCAGATTGGATTGCGTGAAAGTAAAAGAAAGTAAAAACACAAGCGGAATCAATTTGTGAATTTGAACAGAATAATATTTCTTTTTATTGAAAGAAAATGGGAAGTAAGTTGTGGAGATGGATTCTTACCGAATGTAACAAAGGTTGAATTGAAAGTGAAGTGGGAGAAAAATAGAAAATTCAGACAAAGCACAAAAGGACATGAGTCGAACAAGAAAAGTAGAATGCGTATGTATAGGTAAGCGATATGGTAAAGGAAAATGGACACGGAAGATGTCAAAAAGCCTGAGTTGCCAGAAGTCGACGGGGACCTCTATGACCCAAGATTTTGACGTTAACAATGTCTATGTCATCAGCATAAGCAAGTAACATGTGGCTATTGGCGTAAAATGTGCCATTTCTTTCGACATTTGCATCTCGTATTATCTTTTCCAGCAAAATGTTGAATAGATCACACGAAAGGCTGCGTCCTTGTCTGAAACCTCTTTTGGTAATGAACTGTTCGGAGAGGTTCTTTCCAATTGGACCTAGAATCAGTTAAAGTCATCATGCAAAGCCGGATGAGCTTTGCGGGGATACCAAATTCAGACATTGCATGGAATACATTGATCGGAGGGGACTGTCGAATGCTGCTTTATAATCGACAAAAAGGTGGTAGGTGTCGATCTGCATCTCTTGGGTCTTCTCCAGGATTTGCCGCAGGGTAAATATCTGGTCAATGGTCGACTTGCCAGGTCTAAAGCCGCATTGGTATGGTCCAATTATTTCGTTGACCATTGGCTTTAGTCGATCGCACAATATCCCTGACACTATCTTACAGGCAATAGGGAGGAGACTTACGCCCCTATAGTTGGTGCATACAGTCTTATCTCCTTTCTTGTGGACGGGACACAGGATGCTCAGGTTCCAATCGTCGAGTACGCGTTCTTCCTGCCAGATGGTGCTAACTAGCTGATGCATACACCTTATCAGCGCGTCACCTCGGGTTTTAAACAGCTCGGCTGGTAAGCCATCGGCTCCAGCCGCTTTATTATTCTTCGGCCGGTTGATTGCTGTTTTTACCTCATCTTGACCGGGCGGTATACATTCTATACCATCTTCTGGGATTGGATCTGTGGTATCATCGTCTTCGCTACTATTGGATACCAGCAGATTGGAGAAATGTTTCTTCCATATCCTGAGCACGCTATCTGTATCTGTTACCAGATTACCTTGCTGGTCTCTACAGGAGGACGTGCTTGTACCAAATCCATCTGCTTGATGTTTCACACTTTGGTAGAATTTTCGGACTTCATTCTGGCTCCAGTACATCTCAATTTTTTCACACTCCAGCTTTTCCATTTCTCTCTTTTTCTTGCGGAAAAGACGTTTCTCTTCTCTCCTTTTCTCCCGATATCTCTCTCGTGCGCTGCGCATTGCTACTGATTGTAAAGTAGCTCTATATGCCGCATTTTTCTCATCGGTAGCAGATCTCTGGAACATAGGTATGGATTTTGCGGCTGTTTGCATGGAGTGGGCAATATTTTGCCATTGTGTTGTTATGTTATCGGGACAAGGAGTGCTTCGTGCTTTATTTGCAACGTTTAGACGGGTACGTACCTTTGCTGCAACAAGGTAGTGGTCCGAATCAATGTTTGCGCCTCGGAACGATCGTATATCCAACACGCTAGATTAATGTCTTCCATCTATCACAACATGATCAATTTGATTACTTGTTCTTTGATCTGGAGAGAGCCAGGTGCCCTTATGAATATCGAGATGATTAAATCTGGTACTGCTAACTACCATGTTTTTTGCAACTGCAAAGTCTATCAGCCTCATACTATTGTCAGACGTTTCACTGTGGAGACCGAATTTTCCGAGTGTTGGGCCAAAAATATTCTCCTCTCCAATTTTGGCATTAAAATCGCCTAGAATGATTTTAATGTCATGACCAGGGCTACGGTCATATGTTTCTTCTAAGCGCTTATAAAATATATCTTTGGTCTGTTCATCCTTTTCTTCAGTGGAAGCATGAGCGCAAATAAAGCTGATGTTGAATTTACCTTTTATTCGAATTGCAGCAAGTCTTTCATTCACTGGAGTGAAGCTGGATACCAGATGTTTTAGTCTCCGACTAACTACGAATCCGCAACCAAATTCATGTTGTGACGCCTTTCCCAATCCATCGTATTTCCTGTATGGCAGTAATATCGGCCTTGTACTTTCCAAGTACGTCTGCCAATGCGAAGACTGCACCTTCTCTATAAAGAGTGCGAACATTCCAGGTGCAGATTCGCAGATCATGGTCCTTAAAACGTTTGCGGGGTTCATCAACTTTGAAGGGTTTTGTTTTTCTTTTCTTTCGTTTTTTCATAGTAGGCTGTTTTTTTAGGGGAGGGCTACTAAAACAGTGTGTCAGTGTCCACTTGAGATGAAAGAGGGACCAAGATAAATCACTTTATTTATTAAAAAGTCGAATTGACCGAGTGTAGGGTGTACACGATTTTTTAATTTCCAAAAATATTCAAACAACACTCCCGTATCACTCTCAAAAAAATTTACTATAAAATATTTCAATATATTAAGTTATTATATTTGCGTGTACTAAAAAAAAATTTCCAACAGGGATGTCGAAAAAAATTCCTACTGGGATACCACCACTCAACGAAAAAGAAAAAAACACCACACAGCTGGTATTGGGGTATACAGTGTGTGTGTGTGTATCAACAAGCAGGCAAACACGCAAGGGACTGACCGACCGACTGACTCAACGATATGAGCGTACGTATGTATGTTTATTAGCGTATGTACGTATAAACGAATGTATGCTGTTCGCTTCCTCATAACCAAACAAACGTAAAGGGATTTTTATGCAAATTATGTGGCACAATTAATATATCAAAATGTGTGGTTCTATTTGCAATAATTTTAAGGCACTTATTAACAATTATTTATATTTAATTTTGTGCACTATTTCACCACAATTTATAGGAAAAAAATCGAATATTTACAATAAAAAGTAACAAAAATAAATGTCACTTATCCCTTTTTTGTTTGCATTTTTTTTCACTTGTAATTTAGAAGTAATGGCAAAGGACAAATCCATTGATACGGGAGGAGGGGTGCGCGACAGCGATCACGACACAAACAATTGTTGTTATTTTTTTACTTTGAATTTTAGGTATTTTTCTATTATCGCTTAAACACTTTACGTACCTGTTTTGTTGATGAGGTAAAAGTGTAAAGGAGAATGGGTTGATAGTTGGGTTGGACTGTAGGATGGATTGATGTATGGATGGATGTTAGGTTGTTTGCTTTGAAAGGAGAGCAAACGAACCGATTAACAAAAGGCACCAACAACACCGCCGTTCGATGATACCAAATGTTTACGTCAATGTAAATAATAGAAAAAAGAGGAGAAATAAAAATGCACCATTTGCGTTTTGATATTTATTTGACTAGAAGCCAAATGACCTTTTATTGAATAAATAAAAGGTTTTGGTAACGATATTACCTGATGATTTTGCAACGATTTTGCAAAGGCTTACAATAAAGCTTCGATAGCGTTCAACGATCCGATGGAAAGTAAAAGTAGATGATGAGAGGTGGGAAAATGTCAAAGAATTATCTTTAAAATCTGCTATGCAAATGTTACAAGGATGTAACAATAGGGAGTTTGCAGATTTTAACGATAATCTAGGCCAAAACAGATCGGCCGTTGATAAGCGAAAATAATATAAAAAATAAACTTAAACAATATGCGTCCCAAGGATGCTTTTTCTGAAGTGGATAAAGAGTTCCTACATTCGAACCGTTTTCGTTGTAGCAAAATATCTCATTGTTATACATGAATTTGAACAAATACTCTGTAAGCAAACTTTCAATGGTAAGCAATCAATCTTGCCAAATCATAAAATTGGCGAAGGGTTCTTTGTTTTAATACAAAGAACTAAGAGAACTGATGAGTCCAAGTGGCGTCGGACGAAACTAGTCTTCTCTGTCATCCCCTAATGTATTCAATTTTAACTACATCCCGCTTTAAACTTGTTGGTTTTAAATTTGAAAACAACAAATATGAGATTAAGCTTGACTTACATACAAATAATAAGTAAAACACACATCTCGCAAAACTGCCATAGTGAATCTAAAAATAAAGAAAATAATTTTCGGGTCATTTCTTTATATTTACGTGTCGCTACTTGAGATTCTTTGTCCAGATACTTGGAGCTAATAACTGAACCACTATTAAATACAGTCCACTTTATCCCCGCAGATTTAATAGCCCAAAAGTGTACACCACAACACTTCTTATATAATACAGTGTCTGTTTGTTTAACTACAAAATAAATGCAATGATTATCGAGAATTTAAGTATAAATTTTCCGTCTGCTTGAGACGCACCCTTTGAATACCACATGTACTTAATTTACATTTACTTAAAATTTACGACTTTTACCATGGTTTTTTAACGCTTGCAACTTTTGACGTTGAAAACCCAAAAAAATGTTCATACGGACCATTCCTGCATGCAACACCAGTTGTTTCAGTCGTTAACCGTGCTTCATTTTCCACTCAAATATAACGAGTTGGTTAGGTCAGGGAGGGGAAATCCATAGGTATTTTCAATAGTTCAACGATAGCTCAGGATACCGTTTGATGAGCAGTGGAGAGAGAAAAGAAACCAAAGAAAATAAAACACAAACAGTATCAGTTTTTATTATTAAATAATATGCAGGTTTATTTGTGTATTTTTTTTCAAACAACAACAAAGATAACTGCTTTTAACTTAGCCTTTTATCGCCTTTTCCCATAATAGATTTTGTATTAACTTTCTTGAAATTCAAATTTTATTTATAATTCAGGTATATGCAAAGGGTAAGTATTTACAAGGGTTTTAGCACTAGTCTTGATAAAAAGGTAAGTACCCAGCAAAATGTTCGATGCCAAAGATGACATTCAATCATGGGTGCAAGTGATCTAGCATGTCATCTTTTTAGCATCTTCATCGATGAATTTTATATGAGCGTGGACCCTAAAAGATGACGTTCTTTTCTGGATCCTAAGCATGTCATTTTTACCAATGCGTTGACATGTCATTTCCACCAATGCTTTGGCATGTCATTTCCACCAATGATTTGACATGTCATTTTCACCAATGCTTTGACACGTCATTTTCACCCATGCTTTGACATGTCATTTTAACCAATGCTTTGGCATGTCATTTTCACCAACCCCTTGGCATGAAATTTTCATGTCTTGTTTGGAAAATGGAAATGCTGTATTGAAATATGGTTTTCATGAAAAACAAAGCTCTTTATTAATTCAAACGAATTCATGAAAAGCTACAATTAATTTATCAGTTTAGTTTTTCAAAAGTTTACATCCAAAATTTCAACGTAATCACCACCGCTGCTACGCAAAAGATTGCTTCCTCCGTTCTCCGCAACTGATATTCTTTCATCCTACAAAAGGTTTTTTCAATTATCTTCCCATCACCAGTTCAGATTTCAACATGGACTCCAAATGCACTCCTTTAAGTATTTTTATTTCGTAAATTACTTTTATTTTATAATTTTGTTATTTTATAACAACATTTTGGTAATTTATACTCTTTTGTTTAGTGACGGAAATATGTAGGGATCTACAACCCGGCTTGCTTTAGGGATCTCTAAGAACAAAATGTAACGAACGGGGAGGAGAGACTTTTTATGGAAAATACCATTTATGCTTAATTAATTTATTTTTAATTGTTTCTTTCCAAAAGTAGTTTCTTCTTTATTTTCAGATTCTTGTTCCTTTTCGTTTCGGACTTTTTTTTTCAAATTCCAAGAAGCGAGATTTGATTGATTTCATTCTATGTCAGATTTAGAACAGACAAGGGAACTTTTAAAATAGCAATGTGTACCGTCCGATTCTATTTTTAGCTCGATGGTTTGGACTTCATATAATACCAATTGTTTAGAAGTTTTAGTTGTTTGATATGCAGGAAATGTAAGACAACATCACGACGACAGTTCTAACAACTTTGGTCTGTTCCAGAAACTGCAAGAATCTACTTATTTTTACTACGATAACAATTTTTCCTTTATGTTATCGGAAAAAATAGTAAAAATTAGTAGATTTTTGCAGTACTGGAACATACCAAAATGAAAATAAACAGGTGTGTAAATAAAAACACAAACATCATCTCTATTGGATCGACGGAATGGGTACAAATGCTGATGAAAAGATCGGATCTTTCACGACTTCCTTTGCATTGGTTCAAATCCTAATGAAAAGATCGGATCTTTCACGACTTCCTTTGAACCAATGCAAAAGATGACATGAAATCACGTCATCGCAATGAACCCCTTCCGTCAAATTTTGCTGGGTATTAATGGTTAACAATATTCAACAGGCTTAGGTTTTTAGGTTTAGGTAAGTTTAGGTTTCAGCACTTTTCAGGTAAGTATAAGGTTTTTAATCAAAAGGTAAGTACAATTTTGGTGATTACTTCTCTTTTTCAGGGTTTACAAAAGGTAAGTATTTCGCTTAGTTTTTTCACAGGTGAGTATCAAAAGGTAAGTTTAATTATGATTTTTTATCTTTTTCAGGGATATAATTTTAACAATATGACCATTTGTTCATGTAAACATGATTAATTGTATAATTGTTGATATTAACACATTCACTGGTTACAGATTTGCAATTATTAAAAAGGTTGAGTTAACTTTTTCTTTGTTACTTGACTTTACGACTTTCACAGCGGGTATGTGTTTATCGCTATAAATATCAAACTTCGAATGAAAACTTCTAATTTGCGTTGTCACCACTAACCAGTTTTGAATTCCAATGTTTGTTGGAATGCATAAAAAGGAATATCAAACAACCAAAATATGCTCTCACTGGCACATTGGTATGTGTGTGTGTGCGTATAAATGCATACCGCTATGCTACAGTGCTATTCAAAAAAATAGCACTTACACTGCGCGCAAACAGAATAGCACCTCAAAATAAAAACCGCGTACATTAATGTACCTGCCTCCCCCGCCGTGATATCTGTGAATAGAGAACAAGAAAATTAATTAATAGACATATTTCTGATAGGGCCTGAAAATACATAGTCGTAGTCTTGTCTGAAACGCCTTGACGTCTCCAATTCCAGCCGATGTACAGCCTTCCAAATGCACCGCAGAATATTTATCGGCTCCCAACTCCAAATCAATCGGGATGTTGCTTTGGGGGTCTGGGTCAGCGAGAGCTTGCGGCGTAAAATATGATATTGGGTCCTCTAGCATTGGGTCGGAATAGGGTCTATAAGGCAAGTCATCCGCACGAGGGCAGTAGGGACAAACACTAGGTCCCAAGAAAAGGGGGGACAATAATGGGTGCTGGTTGCAGAGTATTGTCCAACTGCGGGGCCCCGTGCAACATTGTGTTATGTCGGTGATCGCACCTTCGACACCCTTTCAAGCTAGTACAATCTGGCGCCAGATGACTCCTTGCCAGACAGTTGCGGCAGTACCCTCTCCTTTCGACCGTTTCATATCTCTGATATGGTGTCTTCTCACGGAACCTGGGGCATGTATTTATAGCGTGGTCATCTTGACACAGCCCGCAGGAATACTGCCAAAAACTCGGCCGCTCTCCTCTATTCTCCCGCTGACCAGACCTGCTTCTGGATTGCCGTCTCTGTGGCTGTCCTTGTTGCTGCTGTTGTTGTTGACGTGGTTGGTGTTGTGGTTGATGGCGTTGACGCTGCTGCTGGTGCTGATGATGATCTGGCTGCTGTGGCTGTAGCTGGTGTTGACGCTGCTGATGATGATCTGGCTGCTGTGGCTGTAGATGGTGTTGACGCTGCTGCTGATGATCTGGCTGTTGCTGGTGTTGCTGCTGTTGTGGACGATTTTGCTGTTGACGCCTATTTGGGGGTCTCACTTCCTCTTCAGACTCTTCCCAATCTCTATTTGGGAGGTAGGCCGCCATATCTGTAATAAAAAGTGAGAGGGGAGTACCAAGTTTTTTGAGTAAAGGGGGTCCGACTAGTCAGTCGGTAAATAGTTTGACGACCTTTGTAATGGGTCGACTCGTTATGCCAATAGAAGTTTTAATGTCTACGACTCTAATGTTTTGATCAACCCCCTTGTATGTTCGGACGATACGGCCCAATTTCCATTCAGTTGATGACAAACGGTCATCTTTTATGACCACTAGATCCCCTTCCTTTAAGTTATCTTTTTGATATTTCCATTTGTGTCTTCTATGAAGTTCAGTCAAATATTCATTTTTCCATCTATGGCAAAAATGTTGGGAAATTATTTTAAGTCGCTTCCAACGATTTACGAATGAAATGTCGGAATCTGAAATATCGGGTTCGGCTGGATCTAGCATAGGTGCCCCGATGAGAAAATGAGCTGGTGTTAAAGGAGCTATTTCATTGGGGTAATCATTAGCGGGACTCAAGGGTCTTGAATTGAGACAAGCCTCTATTCTAATCAATATTGTAGTAAACTCTTCAGAAGTGAAATTAAGTTTTGGAAAGCTTTTCTTTAAATGTGTTTTAAAGGATTTAACGCCAGCCTCCCACAAATCACCCATGTGAGGAGCGCCAGGAGGTATGAATTTCCACTCTAAATTTTGATGAGAATTTTGGGTAATAGCATGTGATCTTAGACTTTTCATAAATTCTGCTCTATCCTTTTTGAGCAATTCAGAGGCACCCACGAAATTTGTGCCATTGTTTGAATACACGCTCACAGGACAACCTTTCCGACCTATAAATCGAGCGAAGGCAGCTAGAAAAGACTGTGTGGAATGATCACTGGTGGCTTCAAGGTGTATTGCCTTGGTGGCGAAAAAAATGAAAACACATACATAATCTTTAGTAATTAAACAAGCACGACCAGTGAAGTTTTTAATATTAAAAGGGCCTGCAAAATCAAACCCAGTGTTATAGAAGGGTCGTGTGAAAGAAGTTTTTCAGGCGATAGAGAAGCCATGATTTGACTTTGGTTGTGTCTTCGATACAAAGTGCATATTTTGCAATTGTGAATTGTTTTCTTGACTAAGACTTTAAGTTTGAATATCCAGAATTCAGAGCGTAAAACGCGAGTCAATAGCTGATTTCCCCATGTAAGGTCATTTTGTGAGTAAATTCGACTAAAAGTTGAGATAATTTTGATACGTAAGGTAACAAGATTGGATGTCGTTCATATTCTGTTAATGCAGGTGATTGAACGAGACGACCATTGGCTCCAATAATGCCATTTGAGTCTATGTAGGGATTCAGAGTCACAAGACTGCTACCAGATGGAAGTCTTTGTTTTCTTTGTAACAATTTATACTCACTTTCGAAATAATATTTCTGGGTGACCAGTATAAGTAAACGTTTAGCATATTGAATCTCTTCAAGCGAAAAGTCGGGAGAGGATCTTAAGTCTTTTTTCCAGAACCTTCCAGCGTAAGCATATGCTCGGTAGGCTCTTGACAAAACTGAAAAATTCTTTAAATGGTCATTCTTTATAAGTTCCTTCATAGAATCAGTTGTCAGAGTTGTAAGTGTCAATACTTTGGCGGATTTCTTCTCTAAGTTCGTATCTTCGGGTATGCTAGTCGAGGGCCAGCTAGTTTTTTGATAATTCAACCACTGTGGCACATTCCACCATAAACAATGTTAAGGTGGAATGTGTTAAATCAGTCGGAGAACATCCACGGCTTGCTACGTCAGCTGGATTAGCCTCAGAATCCACATGACGCCACCGGTCGATGCCAACGTTTTCTGTTATTTCAGAGATCCTGTTGCCGACAAATGTGCTCCAATTGCATGATGGTTTTTTAAGCCAAGCTAAAACAATGGTGGAGTCTGTCCAATAATAGCTTAGACAAAAGTACAGCCCCGCAAAGCTCAAGTCGTGGCAACGATATCTTTTTAATCGGTGCGATTAAGAGAAATGTGTCAACACTATTGTTGGCATCTTCTACCCGAAGGTACAAGGCGGCGCCGTATGCACTTTCTGACGCGTCACAATATCCATGAATCTCAACTCGATGGTTTGGACTGTACTTTATCCATCTTGGAATAGTGAGAGTGTCAATTGCGGCAGAGTTCTTTACAAAGTTTTGCCAATTTAATAGTGTCATGGGTTTAAGATTATCATCCCAGTCTATTTTGTCTAGCCATATTTGTTGCATTACTAGTTCGGCTACAATGATTATTGATGCTAACCACCCACATGGGTCAAATAGCTTGGCAATTGAAGATAAAACTTCCCTTTTTGTAAAATTGATCTTGTTATCTATCGAAGGTGATGTAACAGAGAAACAATCGCCTGGGATGTTCCATCTGATGCCTAGAGTCTTAGTGGATGGGCTGTCGGATAAATCTAGCCAATTGAGAGGAAGCAGTTGATCATCGGGTAGATCACTGATTATCTTGGGCTCATTTGATGTCCATTTTATGAGTTTAAATCCTGCGGAGTCAAAGGCAGCAATTAGCTCTTTTCGTGATTCTAATGCTTCCTGTACAGAATGACCTCCTGCTAGGACATCATCAACATATAAATTTTGCAATATAATTTTAGCTGCTCTAGGGTATGTTTCTCTAATGTCTTCTGCGAGTCTCATTAGAGTTCGAAGGGCTAAAAATGGAGCGCTATTCACTCCGAAAGTGACAGTTAAGAGTCCATAATCTTCCACTGGGTCGGAAGGAGTCTTTCTAAACAGAATTCGCTGATATCGAGCCTGATTTCTATCCAAAAGAATCTGCCGATACATTTGAGTGACATCAGCGTTGTAAACATATTTAAAGAACCTCCATTTTAATATTTGTAAAACTAGGTCTTGCTGGAGTATTGGTCCAGCGTAAAGAATATCATTGAGGCTTTTTATACCCTCAGCCTTTAGGCTAAAGAGGGTATTTACACTTTGAAACAACCAAAAATGTGCCTCATCGAAATAATGGTTTTAGATCCCAAGTATGTTTGTACGATATCCGTTTCAGACAATTTTGAGTAGATCTAGCAATGTCCGTCCGTCTGTCTGCCTGTCTGTCCGTCTGTCTGGCTGGTGCGCGCGATACCTCTCGATCGGATCAGTCAATTCGGTTCAAATTTTGGGTATCGAAATATTTTGTCCAGATTCGATTTAAGTTCGAAGATGGGCCATATAGGTCCACTCCTCTCCCACAAATGTTCAAAAATTGTCGGAAAACTTGTGCGCACGATAACTCTTGTAGGGAATAACCGATTTGGTCCATACTTTGCACATCGTGTAATTTTTACCAAACTTAGATGAGGTTCCAATATGGACTCAATCGGTGCACTCCTTCGGGTACCACCCACACAAAATTTTGGAAAAGTTCAGTTTAGGACCTGGCTTCGAATCACTTTGATTTTTGTTTACGCAAGTTGTAGTCGCTGTCCTCTATACGACGCTGTAAGTTTCATTAGGGGTAAGTCCATACTTCCCGTGAAAATAGCCTGAAAGTTACAAAAAAAAAAAACACTCTCGAACGGATCTGCCGTGTAGTGTAATCGGTTTTATCGATACTCAAATTGAGATATCCCTTATTATCAGCTGTATTGGTCATATGTTTTGATCATGTGATTTATCAGCTGTTGAACCAACACATGTTTCACTGTTTACTTTTTAAGGACACTAGCCATAAGGAATATAGAATTAAATTTATGCCGTTAGTTCCAGGTTAATTTCCTTTATATTGTCAATAAAGTTTTATCAGCCGAACTGTTGGCACAGTAATAAAACTGTCTTTACTTTTACATAAGCGCTCTTAAGTGCTTCGAAATTAATTCTTGCATTGTCACTATTTAGTGCCTGCGGAGGTTTAAAACTATACTTTGCCTGTGACGTTTAAAAAGTGCCAGCAACATACAAACAAGGCCCCATTAAATTGTCCATAAAGGAATACATGGCACGTCAACAAAGGCGAAAGGAGGCTGTCTTGACCGCTATACCACTTACACAGAAGCCGAAACACAAACGTGGTGGAAAAATTGTGAGGTTACGCCGACTATTAGCTGACCTGAAGAATCGTGTTAACTCCGACCCACCACCACCATGGAAAGTTTCTGTCGAACTTTGGGAACAAATTATTAATATAGAGGGTCAAATGCCCCAAAAAAACAAACATAATAAATAAAACAAAAAAATAGTATTCAGCACTTTTATTTTTCAAAAAAGCATGCATATTTTTAATTACTTAAATTAAACATAAAGTATTTTCTGTTTTGTACACAAAAAAAAACTGAGTTATATGGAAAATAATATAAATTAAACAACAGGATAAAAACAATTTATAAACTAAAAACTACAGAAATTCACACAAATTTATTTTATGTTATTTTATGGATGAATACCTGAAGTAACCAGTAATCAAAATCAGAGTTGCACTTCTGACTGAATAACAGCAGGGTGGCAACGTATATCTATTAAGGGAGTACACACCCGTATGTAAATCGTCTAAATAACTAAAGACATAAGCTCTGTTCCAAAACTAACAAGATTAGACTTTATAGAGAAAAGAACTAATGAAATTGCAAATAGTGACGAATTGTCTCAAGCAAAACTGAAAATTGAATTACTTTGTGCAGAAATCGCAACAATCTTACAAAGTTTAAACACTAAGGAGGAAAAGGTTACTGGAAGTTCATCAAATATGGCTCACTTTGACATTTCGGTAGTAGACAAAAACCTACCAGTATTTAAGGGTGCCTTCAAATACTAAGATGAATTCTTATCCCAAGTTGAATTATTGCATGACCTCACAATAGAAGAGGACAAAGAAATGTTCATTAAGTACATCTATAATTTTAAACTTTCAAGTCAGGTGCGAAGTATATTATATAATAAACCTACTAAGCTTTCGGAACTAAAAAACCTGTTGATTGAAGCATATCCAAACCCAAGTACGTTGCAGCAAGTTTTATCCGAATTAGGTACTACTAATCAGGGAAATGGATCTATAACAGAGTTTAGAGAACAAAATCAGAGCTTACGGATCAATTTAGTATATTATGTCGATATAATAAACCGCTAAGCTTTCGGAACTAAAAAACCTGTTGATTGAAGCATATCCAAACCCAAGTACGTTGCAGCAAGTTTTATCCGAATTAGGTACTACTAGTCAGGGAAATGGATCTATAACAGAGTTTAGAGAACAAATATCAGAGCTTACGGATCAATTTAGTTTTTTTGAGATAAACAGTTTAATTCAGCCATCCCAAGAGACTAAAAACGCAGTTTATAAAATAAGCGAGAATATGGCATTAAATATATTTACAAAAGGTGTCCGAAGTGAATATCAACCACTATTATTGGCAAATCCGCCAAAAAACATGAACGAAGCAGCCCAAAGGTGCTTGCAAGCCGAAAAATGCTTAGGTTCTGAAGACAAAAGCGTATACACCATACATAAAAATAGGTATAGCGGCAATAGGAGCGTTAGTCCTAGCCGTAAATACAAAAGTAGATACCAAAATGACAATGATTACAATAGCAATAGATATCGTAATGATCACATTAAAAGATATGAAAATAGATACACAAATAATAACAGTAACACATATAACTCGAATAGTGGTTACAGAAATAGAAACGTTAATCAATCGATAAATAGTAGTAGATACGATAATGGAAAATACTACGAAAACAAAAGTAACAAATATAAAGGAAACAATACTAGTACTCATCAATATAGTAGAAACAATAAAAGAGAAAGACAGGGGAATGATTATAGAGCATTTGCGTATGAAGAGCAGGGAAACTCCGATGGCCAGGAGACAGAAGAAACTGTCCAAGAGGGCCAAATGTAAGAATCTTTAATCTGAATGCAAAATCTAGTGCTTTTGTAACAATAAACTGTATAGATGTATATAAACAACTCACGTTTTTGGTTGATACTGGGGCAGACGTATCGATTTGCAAAAATTAGAATTTTAGAAATATAAATATCCACGAAACAGCAAGACTTACAGGTATAACAGAAAATGCCGTACAGTGCTTAGGAAGATCAAATATAACGTTACAACTCGAATCACAAACAATAAAACACAAATTTTATATAGTTGACCAAAATTTTCCAATCTCAACAGATGGTATAATTGGTCGCGACATATTAACAGAATACCTTTGCAGGATAGATTTTGAGACATTTACAATCAATTTCAATATAAACGAGCATGAAATAGTAATACCAATGAATACAAGGAAGCTAACGCAAAAGGAAATTATCATACCAGCGAGAGCAGAATTGATTGTGCCAATCACTTTAGACATAAAAGAAGATAGTTTGATACTAAATAGTGAAATAATGAAAGGAGTTTAGGTAGCAAATTGCTTGATACCAAGACATGGTATAAAACATGTAAAACTTCTAAACACGACGAATGAAGTAGTGAGAATAGAATCTATAAATTTTGAAGTTCATGGCCTAAAAGAATATCAAATATTACATACATCAAACTCAGTTATACAAGGCGAATCTAGAATGACATTACTTTTGAATAGCTTAGATATTGGAACAAAAGATGTTGATGCCCAAGAAACTTTGAAGAGAATAATAAAAGAATATCAGGACATTTTCCACTTGCCGGGAGAGAAATTGGGTGTTAACAACTTCTACTCTCAACATATCCAAATAATTGACCGAACACCGGTGTACACAAAGAATAATAGACTACCTGAAACCCAAATGCATGAAATTAATGATCAGGTAAAGAAGTTACTCGAAGATGGTACGATATCCGTTTCAGACAATTTTGAGTAGATCTAGCAATGTCCGTCCGTCTGTCTGCCTGTCTGTCCGTCTGTCTGGCTGGCTGGTGCGCGCGATACCTCTCGATCGGATCAGTCAATTCGGTTCAAATTTTGGGTATCGAAATATTTTGTCCAGATTCGATTTAAGTTCGAAAATGGGCCATATAGGTCCACTCCTTCAGGTACCTCTCCCACAAATGTTCAAAAATTGTCGGAAAACTTGTGCGCACGATAACTCTTGTAGGGAATAACCGATTTGGTCCATACTTTGCACATCGTGTAATTTTTACCAAACTTAGATGAGGTTCCAATATGGACTCAATCGGTGCACTCCTTCGGGTACCACCCACACAAAATTTCGGAAAAGTTCAGTTTAGGACCTGGCACTTTTATTTTTCAAAAAAGCATGCATATTTTTAATTACTTAAATTAAACATAAAGTATTTTCTGTTTTGTACACAAAAAAAACTGAGTTATATGGAAAATAATATAAATTAAACAACAGGATAAAAACAATTTATAAACTAAAAACTACAGAAATTCACACAAATTTATTTTATGTTATTTTATGGATGAATACCTGAAGTAACCAGTAATCAAAATCAGAGTTGCACTTCTGACTGAATAACAGCAGGGTGGCAACGTATATCTATTAAGGGAGTACACACCCGTATGTAAATCGTCTAAATAACTAAAGACATAAGCTCTGTTCCAAAACTAACAAGATTAGACTTTATAGAGAAAAGAACTAATAATATTGCAAATAGTGACGAATTGTCTCAAGCAAAACTGAAAATTGAATTACTTTGTGCAGAAATCGCAACAATCTTACAAAGTTTAAACACTAAGGAGGAAAAGGTTACTGGAAAAGGAAATATGGCTCACTTTGACATTTCGGTAGTAGACAAAAACCTACCAGTATTTAAGGGTGCCTTCAAATACTAAGATGAATTCTTATCCCAAGTTGAATTATTGCATGACCTCACAATAGAAGAGGACAAAGAAATGTTCATTAAGTACAAGTATAATTTTAAACTTTCAAGTCAGGTGCGAAGTATATTATATAATAAACCTACTAAGCTTTCGGAACTAAAAAACCTGTTGATTGAAGCATATCCAAACCCAAGTACGTTGCAGCAAGTTTTATCCGAATTAGGTACTACTAATCAGGGAAATGGATCTATAACAGAGTTTAGAGAACAAATATCAGAGCTTACGGATCAATTTAGTATATTATGTCGATATAATAAACCTACTAAGCTTTCGGAACTAAAAAACCTGTTGATTGAAGCATATCCAAACCCAAGTACGTTGCAGCAAGTTTTATCCGAATTAGGTACTACTAATCAGGGAAATGGATCTATAACAGAGTTTAGAGAACAAATATCAGAGCTTACGGATCAATTTAGTTCTTTTGAGATAAACAGTTTAATTAAGCCATCCCAAGAGACTAAAAACGCAGTTTATAAAATAAGCGAGAATATGGCATTAAATATATTTACAAAAGGTGTCCGAAGTGAATATCAACCACTATTATTGGCAAATCCGCCAAAAAACATGAACGAAGCAGCCCAAAGGTGCTTGCAAGCCGAAAAATGCTTAGGTTCTGAAGACAAAAGCGTATACACCATACATAAAAATACGTATAGCGGCAATAGGAGCGTTAGTCCTAGCCGTAAATACAAAAGTAGATACCAAAATGACAATGATTACAATAGCAATAGATATCGTAATGATCACATTAAAAGATATGAAAATAGATACACAAATAATAACAGTAACACATATAACTCGAATAGTGGTTACAGAAATAGAAACGTTAATCAATCGATAAATAGTAGTAGATACGATAATGGAAAATACTACGAAAACAAAAGTAACAAATATAAAGGAAACAATACTAGTACTCATCAATATAGTAGAAACAATAAAAGAGAAAGACAGGGGAATGATTATAGAGCATTTGCGTATGAAGAGCAGGGAAACTCCGATGGCCAGGAGACAGAAGAAACTGTCCAAGAGGGCCAAATGTAAGAATCTTTAATCTGAATGCAAAATCTAGTGCTTTTGTAACAATAAACTGTATAGATGTATATAAACAACTCACGTTTTTGGTTGATACTGGGGCAGACGTATCGATTTGCAAAAATTAGAATTTTAGGAATATAAATATCCACGAAACAGCAAGACTTACAGGTATAACAGAAAATGCCGTACAGTGCTTAGGAAGATCAAATATAACGTTACAACTCGAATCACAAACAATAAAACACAAATTTTATATAGTTGACCAAAATTTTCCAATCTCAACAGATGGTATAATTGGTCGCGACATATTAACAGAATACCTTTGCAGGATAGATTTTGAGACATTTAAATCAATTTCAATATAAACGAGCATGAAATAGTAATACCAATGAATACAAGGAAGCTAACGCAAAAGGAAATTATCATACCAGCGAGAGCAGAATTGATTGTGCCAATCACTTTAGACATAAAAGAAGATAGTTTGATACTAAATAGTGAAATAATGAAAGGAGTTTAGGTAGCAAATTGCTTGATACCAAGACATGGTATAAAACATGTAAAACTTCTAAACACGACGAATGAAGTAGTGAGAATAGAATCTATAAATTTTGAAGTTCATGGCCTAAAAGAATATCAAATATTACATACATCAAACTCAGTTATACAAGGCGAATCTAGAATGACATTACTTTTGAATAGCTTAGATATTGGAACAAAAGATGTTGATGCCCAAGAAACTTTGAAGAGAATAATAAAAGAATATCAGGACATTTTCCACTTGCCGGGAGAGAAATTGAGTGTTAACAACTTCTACTCTCAACATATCCAAATAATTGACCGAACACCGGTGTACACAAAGAATAATAGACTACCTGAAACCCAAATGCATGAAATTAATGATCAGGTAAAGAAGTTACTCGAAGATGGTACGATATCCGTTTCAGACAATTTTGAGTAGATCTAGCAATGTCCGTCCGTCTGTCTGCCTGTCTGTCCGTCTGTCTGGCTGGCTGGTGCGCGCGATACCTCTCGATCGGATCAGTCAATTCGGTTCAAATTTTGGGTATCGAAATATTTTGTCCAGATTCGATTTAAGTTCGAAGATGGGCCATATAGGTCCACTCCTTCAGGTACCTCTCCCACAAATGTTCAAAAATTGTCGGAAAACTTGTGCGCACGATAACTCTTGTAGGGAATAACCGATTTGGTCCATACTTTGCACATCGTGTAATTTTTACCAAACTTAGATGAGGTTCCAATATGGACTCAATCGGTGCACTCCTTCGGGTACCACCCACACAAAATTTCGGAATAGTTCAGTTTAGGACCTGGCTTCGAATCACTTTGATTTTTGTTTACGCAAGTTGTAGTCGCTGTCCTCTATACGACGCTGTAAGTTTCATTAGGGGTAAGTCCATACTTCCTGTGAAAATAGCCTGAAAGTTACAAAAAAAAACACTCTCGAACGGATCTGCCGTGTAGTGTAATCGGTTTTATCGATACTCAAATTGAGATATCCCTTATTATCAGCTGTATTGGTCATATGTTTTGATCATGTGATTTATCAGCTGTTGAACCAACACATGTTTCACTGTTTACTTTTTAAGGACACTAGCCATAAGGAATATAGAATTAAATTTATGCCGTTAGTTCCAGGTTAATTTCCTTTATATTGTCAATAAAGTTTTATCAGCCGAACTGTTGGCACAGTAATAAAACTGTCTTTACTTTTACATAAGCGCTCTTAAGTGCTTCGAAATAAATTCTTGCATTGTCACTATTTAGTGCCTGCAGAGGTTTAAAACTATACTTTGCCTGTGACGTTTAAAAAGCGGCGGCTCAACTCGATAGGTAGGGCTTGTAAATTTATACCTACACAGTTGCGAACCAGCACATGGCGATCCTGCCAGGCTCCTCTGAGATACCCGTGGAACATACAACACCAGCAACATACAAACAAGGCCCCATTAAATTGTCCATAAAGGAATACATGGCACGTCAACAAAGGCGAAAGGAGGCTGTCTTGACCGCTATACCACTTACACAGAAGCCGAAACACAAACGTGGTGGAAAAATTGTGAGGTTACGCCGACTATTAGCTGACCTGAAGAATCGTGTTAACTCCGACCCACCACCACCATGGAAAGTTTCTGTCGAACTTTGGGAACAAATTATTAATATAGAGGGTCAAATGCCCCAAAAAAACAAACATAATAAATAAAACAAAAAAAAATAGTATTCAGCACTTTTATTTTTCAAAAAAGCATGCATATTTTTAATTACTTAAATTAAACATAAAGTATTTTCTGTTTTGTACACAAAAAAAAACTGAGTTATATGGAAAATAATATAAATTAAACAACAGGATAAAAACAATTTATAAACTAAAAACTACAGAAATTCACACAAATTTATTTTATGTTATTTTATGGATGAATACCTGAAGTAACCAGTAATCAAAATCAGAGTTGCACTTCTGACTGAATAACAGCAGGGTGGCAACGTATATCTATTAAGGGAGTACACACCCGTATGTAAATCGTCTAAATAACTAAAGACATAAGCTCTGTTCCAAAACTAACAAGATTAGACTTTAAAGAGAAAAGAACTAATGAAATTGCAAATAGTGACGAATTGTCTCAAGCAAAACTGAAAATTGAATTACTTTGTGCAGAAATCGCAACAATCTTACAAAGTTTAAACACTAAGGAGGAAAAGGTTACTGGAAGTTCATCAAATATGACTCACTTTGACATTTCGGTAGTAGACAAAAACCTACCAGTATTTAAGGGTGCCTTCAAATACTAAGATGAATTCTTATGCCAAGTTGAATTATTGCATGACCTCACAATAGAAGAGGACAAAGAAATGTTCATTAAGTACATCTATAATTTTAAACTTTCAAGTCAGGTGCGAAGTATATTATATAATAAACCTACTAAGCTTTCGGAACTAAAAACCTGTTGATTGAAGCATATCCAAACCCAAGTACGTTGCAGCAAGTTTTATCCGAATTAGGTACTACTAATCAGGGAAATGGATCTATAACAGAGTTTAGAGAACAAATATCAGAGCTTACGGATCAATTTAGTATATTATGTCGATATAATAAACCTACTAAGCTTTCGGAACTAAAAAACCTGTTGATTGAAGCATATCCAAACCCAAGTACGTTGCAGCAAGTTTTATCCGAATTAGGTACTACTAATCAGGGAAATGGATCTATAACAGAGTTTAGAGAACAAATATCAGAGCTTACGGATCAATTTAGTTCTTTTGAGATAAACAGTTTAATTAAGCCATCCCAAGAGACTAAAAACGCAGTTTATAAAATAAGCGAGAATATGGCATTAAATATATTTACAAAAGGTGTCCGAAGTGAATATCAAACACTATTATTGGCAAATCCGCCAAAAAACATGAACGAAGCAGCCCAAAGGTGCTTGCAAGCCGAAAAATGCTTAGGTTCTGAAGACAAAAGCGTATACACCATACATAAAAATAGGTATAGCGGCAATAGGAGCGTTAGTCCTAGCCGTAAATACAAAAGTAGATACCAAAATGACAATGATTACAATAGCAATAGATATCGTAATGATCACATTAAAAGATATGAAAATAGATACAAAAATAATAACAGTAACACATATAACTCGAATAGTGGTTACAGAAATAGAAACGTTAATCAATCGATAAATAGTAGTAGATACGATAATGGAAAATACTACGAAAACAAAAGTAACAAATATAAAGGAAACAATACTAGTACTCATCAATATAGTAGAAACAATAAAAGAGAAAGACAGGGGAATGATTATAGAGCATTTGCGTATGAAGAGCAGGGAAACTCCGATGGCCAGGAGACAGAAGAAACTGTCCAAGAGGGCCAAATGTAAGAATCTTTAATTTGAATGCAAAATCTAGTGCTTTTGTAACAATAAACTGTATAGATGTATATAAACAACTCACGTTTTTGGTTGATACTGGGGCAGACGTATCGATTTGCAAAAATTAGAATCCAACAATAAAAAACGCCAACAAAAATTAGAATTTTAGAAATATAAATATCCACGAAACAGCAAGACTTACAGGTATAACAGAAAATGCCGTACAGTGCTAAGGAAGATCAAATATAACGTTACAACTCGAATCACAAACAATAAAACACAAATTTTATATAGTTGACCAAAATATTCCAATCTCAACAGATGCTATAATTGGTCGCGACATATTAACAGAATACCTTTGCAGGATAGATTTTGAGACATTTACAATCAATTTCAATATAAACGAGCATGAAATAGTAATACCAATGAATACAAGGAAGCTAACGCCAAAGGAAATTATCATACCAGCGAGAGCAGAATTGATTGTGCCAATCACTTTAGACATAAAAGAAGATAGTTTGATACTAAATAGTGAAATAATGAAAGGAGTTTAGGTAGCAAATTGCTTGATACCAAGACATGGTATAAAACATGTAAAACTTCTAAACACGACGAATGAAGTAGTGAGAATAGAATCTATAAATTTTGAAGTTCATGGCCTAAAAGAATATCAAATATTACATACATCAAACTCAAACATCAAACTCAAACTCAAACATTACTTTTGAATAGCTTAGATATTGGAACAAAAGATGTTGATGCCCAAGAAACTTTGAAGAGAATAATAAAAGAATATCAGGACATTTTCCACTTGCCGGGAGAGAAATTGAGTGTTAACAACTTCTACTCTCAACATATCCAAATAATTGACCGAACACCGGTGTACACAAAGAATAATAGACTACCTGAAACCCAAATGCATGAAATTAATGATCAGGTAAAGAAGTTACTCGAAGATGATATTATTGAAAATTCAGTCAGTCCATATAACTCTCCACTTTTAGTGGTACCAAAAAAATCGCATGATAATAACAAGAAATGGCGACTTGTGGTGGATTTTCGAAGATTAAACAATAAAATAATAAATGACAAATGTCCATTAAGTAGATTAGATGATGTATTAGATAGACTTGGCAGAGCAAAATACTTTTCGACGCTAGATATGACCAATTCATTTTACCAGATAAACCTGGCTAAAGATTCTCGCCCTCTGACCGCCTTTTCGACAAAATATGGTCATTACCACTTTAAAAGGTTACCATTTGGACTAAAGATATCATCGAACAGTTTTCAGAGAATGCTAACCATTGTTTTAAGTGGGCTTGATGCAGCCGCTTTTCTATATGTGCATGACATTATAGTTTTCGGTTGTAGTTTGAATCATCACAACGAAAATTTTATTGAAGTATTCAAGCGTCGCAGAAGTTGCAACTTAAAACTTAATGCATCCAAATGTAGTTTCCTTAAACCAGAGGTGATTTACTTAGGCCACCAAATCACTGACAAAGGTATAAAAACAGATCCTATGAAAGATGAAATAATCGGAAATTACCCAACCCCCAAAAATGCAGAGGATACAAAAAGATTCGTAGCGTTTTGTAATTATTATAGGCGTTTTATACCTAGATTTGCCGATATTGCAAAAAGTCTCAATGACTTAGCGAAGAAAAATAAAAAATTCGAGTGGAGTGTGGAATGCAAAATTGCGTTCGAAACTCTTAATGATAAGCTTTTAAAACCACCAATACTTCAATACCCAGACTTTAATAGACCTATGCTTTTAACTACATATGCATCGAATTACGCCCTGGGGGCTGTTTTATCTCAAGGAGATATTGGATTTGATTTACCAATATCATATGCCAGTACCACGTTATCAAAACATGATGTAAATAAGCCAATCATAGAGAACGAATTATTGGCAATACACTGGGGAATCAATTTTTTTAGGCCATATCTTTATGGAAGAAGATTCACAGTGGTAACAGATCATCGACCATTGGTTTCACTTTTTCCCATAAAAATCCGTCTTCAAAAATGACGCGTATAGGTATGGATCTTTCAGATTATGATTTTGATATTATATAAGAAAGGAAAAGTAAATACAAACGCTGATGCTCTATCAAGAGTAAAATTGGATAGCGAAACATTAAAAGCTCTCATTCCAACTAGAAGTGATACAAATAGAATACATGCAAAGACAAATAATGCCTAGATGCAGTGAGAACAACACAACCAAAAATACAGAAACCCCTTGCATATGGGATTGTACATCAATTAGAGATATTAAAAGTCTTAAGAAGCTAATATTTATTTCAGACAAAACCATAAAGAGATTAAACATAAATATAACAGATAACGAAGTTATAGTCGAGTGCAGTGATGATCCATTGAACATTAAGGTGACTTTAGAGAAACTTTCAATAAAAATGCGTAATTTGAGATTGAAAGAATTAGCGTTAAGTAAAAACGATGACATCTTTAAGATAGTTAGTATTGAAGAATTTAAAAGAATTTTCAATGAATCACAAAATAAACCGTTTCGTAAAATAAAGATACTATTATATGAAGAACCAAAAAGAGTGCACTGCAAAGAAACACAGATAGAGATAATAGAAGAATTTCATAAATCTGTGCACGGCGGTCATTTAGGAGTACGCAAAACAGCGTTAAAGCTTAAACAAAGATTTATTTGGAAAAACATGAATAAAATGATAAAACAATTCATACTGAACTGTTCACAATGTAAAATGAATAAACAAACAAAGCATACGAAAGAGAAGAGCACTTTAACTGACACTCCAGGATGTAGTTTTGAAGTTGTATCAATAGATACCGTAGGTCCATTAAAAATGTCAAATAATTAACGCTAAATTCTAACAATGCAATGTGATCTCACAAAATATATAGTAGCCCATCCAATGGAGACCAAGGATGCAAAAAACTGTAGCGAAGACTTTAGTGGAAAACTTTATCCTCATATATGGTAATTTTAGAGTTCTTAAATCCGATAGGGGTACGGAATTCACTAACCAACTTATGACAGAGATATGCAAATTACTCAATATTAGACAGACTTTTAGCACTCCATACCACCACGAGACACTAGGCTCCATAGAAAGAAATCATAGAGTTCTTAATGAATTTCTTCTCAATTACTCCAAAGGTGATGAATGGCACTACTGGATACCTTATTTCGCATTTGCTTATAATACGATGCACATGTCGACACTGAATATTCTCCATATTAGTAAGTGTTTGGCAAACTTCCATATTTACCTAATAATAAAATAAATGACGATAAGCCCTTCTATAATGTAGATGATTATACAGCAGAATTAAAGCAGAGACTTAAATTCTCTCTTGAAAAGGCAGAACAATTTTTAATAAAGAGTAAGATTAGAAAAACCTCTAGACAAAGTAATTCAAATCCTTTAAGTTTGAAAAAGGGTGATCAAGTTTTGCTAAGAGTAATAAAAAGAAGAAAACATCAAGCTCCTTATCAAGGTCCCTACACAATTGGAGTTATTTCTTTAATATCTGTAAATGGGACGTTAAAAGAATTCGGTCCAAAATTTGGCTTTCGTAATATTTTGTCCAAACTTAGTTGAAGTTCAAAGATGGATTATATCGGCCCACTCCTTCCGGTATCTCCCCCACAAAAGTTCGAAAATGTTCGGAAAATTTGTTCGCACGATAACTCTTAAAGGAAGTAACCGATTTGGTCCATACTTTGCACATTATGAAATTTCTACCAGACTTAGATGAGGTTCCAATATGGACTCAATCGATAAACTCCTTCGAGTACCTCCCACACAAAATTTCGGAAAAGTTCAGTTTAGGACCTGCTCTCGATTCGCCTTGGTTTTTGTTGTAACATCTTGTATTCACTGTCCCCTATACGAAGGTACTAGTTTCCTCAGGGGCAAGTCCATACTTCCTGAAAAATAGCATAAAAGTTAAAAAAAAAAACAAACCATATGACACCATGTTTATGGGTGGAAGCGCAAGATAATTCTCGAACGGAAATGCCGATTCCGGCCAAAATTTGGCCTTCGTAATATCCATTCGTACATTTTCTGAAAAGTTTGTTGATAATTTTAAAAGTTGTGAATGGGGATTTGATGGGTGGGCTATAAATATAAAATTTAAGTACAAAAAGTTGACGTCAACTGCACATGTGCAAAGTACCGTTATCAAGAATTAAAAGTTTAAATTTGATAAAACAAATTCTTAATATTTGGTAAAGTATATCTTTTGATTGCCACCTATTACAACCTTGGCTCTTGATTTCCGTTAATTGGACATCTCTTCCGAAGCGAAATGTGTAAAAACATTCTGCCCATACCTGCAACTTTCTAAGATATATCGGTTCAGATTTTATATATCTCGATTTCCCGATTTTGCTACAACTTATTCAATTTTGATCGAATAGCCTTCAAATGTAATATGTATTATTTTCTTATGCCCCTGAATAGCTACACCGATTTTCACAAAAATCGGTTCAAATTTGGATATAGCCCCCATATATGTATATCTTTCTCTGGTTTCGCTATAACTCCGTCAATTTGAATCGAATAGTCTTCAAATTTTATATGTGATATTTTCTTAGGGCCATGAAAAGATTCACCGATTTTCGTAAAGATCGGTTCAGACCATGTTAAATTTGAAGGCTATTCATAAAAAATTGAGCGAATTATAGCAAAATCGGGGAAAGATATATATGGAGGCTATAATATATATCTTTTCCCCAAATTTGCTATAATTCGCTCAATTTTTTATGAATAGCATTCAAATTTAACATGGGAGGTTCCTTAGGCCCTAGTTCAGTATAACCGTTGACCTAGGTTGATGAATGTTTGCACAAGTACTTATGAGGGCATAGGAATGAAAAATTTCAACCTTGGTCAATATCGGTTCAGGTTTGAATATGGCTTCCACATATAATTTCACCCGATGTCACTCAATTCAATTCAAATCAATATCTCATATATATTGTGTGTTTAGTGTATCGAATACATAAAACCGGGTGAAAATATATATGAGAGCTATATCCAAATCTAAACCGATTTTTGTCAAAATCGGTGAAACTGAAAAAAGGCTGAAGAAAACATCTCATGTTAAATTTGAAGTCTATTTACCAAAAATAGGCGGATTTATAGCAAAATCGTTGAAAAATATTTGGAGGCTATATCCAAATCAGTACCGGTTTTTGCGAAATCAAATCAAAATCGGTAAACTGAACAGGGGCCTGAGGAAACATCTCATGTTAAATTTGAAGTCTAACAAAAATTGAGCGATTTGTAGCAAAATCGGGGAAAGATATATTGGGAGCTATATCCAAAACTGAACCGATGAAAATCAGAGAAACTACTCAGGGGCCTAAGAAAATATGGCATATCAAATTTGAAGGCTAATCGATTAAAATTGACCGAGTTTTTTGTAAAAAATCGGTAGAGCTACTCTGCTACATATTAAATTTGAAGGCTATTCGATCAAAATTGACCGAGTTATAGCAAAACCGGGGAAAGATATTGTATTAAAATTTGCCTTTATTAAATTTTATTTATTAGTTTACAAAAGAAAAAGGGGAAAAGTGGTTCCCGAGAGGTTGTTTATTTTTGATTATTTAATCGGTGGAAGGAGTGGAATGCAAGCAGGAGAACAAATTCCAGGCAGCGGTCGACGATGTTGATGACGGTAGGACGATGGCAGCGAATCAGCAAAAAAATGAGGCGAAGGGCCAAACACAAAAGAAAGCGACATCAGCAGCTGAATCGGTAACGACGCACTCTATGTAGTGGAGCGAGACTTTCATTTGCTTGTTAAATAGCACGGCACTTGACTCGGCGGTCCACCACTTGGAATTTCAATCATCAAAAACCTAATTGTTCCTTGCTCTACACAAATCGAGACTCGAGGCGGAATAAAACAATGTTGATTGAGTTTGCGGTTAGAATCCGAAAAATCAACTGTCTCCATTTTAACTTTTTGTCTACCATCCGCCCATGGATCATCCAAATAATTTTGCGCTCAATCCATCACTAATTAAGTACATGATAGAGAATAACAGAGACAATGTTATTCTCAATTTCTGTTATCCGACCAATTGCTCCATTAAGGTGTGGTTATTGTTTTTAGTACAGTTGGATTGTGAGTGATAACTCACAAAAGCAAAACTACAGCAACACCTTCTCTCTTGTTATCTATTGAGATTATTTACTATCCTCCTTCACACCAACATTTCATGCCAATATCAAATTCAAGATTAAGTTCAAGGTATTCTTGTTTTTTTTCATGTGCATTTTGTTTATGCATTTTATCAATTGTCATATAGGGCACCCCACGTTTTTTAAGGCAAGAAGCTATTCTTGTAACATTGCCCCTCATTTAAGACTCGTGACTCCTGGCCGAGTTTGTTTTATTTTCCGGTTGATGGGAACATTAATATGGGGTTAAACGGTTAACATGTACGCTCGTGTTCCCTTCTTCAGTGGGGCTTTTACCTTATATATCAGGTCTGATATTTTATCTTCAACTATCGCTGGCCCCACCCAGTCGGACTGGAGCTTAGGGCACATACCCTTGCGACGACATGGAGCGTATAGCCAAACCAAGACACCTTTGTGAAATGTTACTGAATTTGAACGAAGGTGATACCTCTGTTTATAAGACTCCGAACTCAGTTTCAGATTCTGCCTGGCGATGTCGTGGACAGCTAGTAAGGTTTCTTGCAGCCATGACGCATAATCCGGTCTTGACATTCGAATGTTGATAGGGCTGCCAAACTGCAGATCACTCGGTAGGCGTACTTCACGTCCAAACATTAGCTGGGAAGGAGAGACCTTAGTTGATTCATGATCTGACACTCTGTACGCCCATAAAGCCAATGGTAATATCCTATCCCAGTTTCGTTGGTTATCTATATATATAAATGAGCTTGGTGATAAGTGATTGACTGACTGACTGACTCATCATCAACGCCCAGCCAAAACGGCTAAAGCTAGGAGCTTGAAATTTTACCAGTGGGTCACTGTTGATGCAAATGTGCGAGATAAGGCCGGGTTTTAGAAAATTCGTCCTGGAACCACAAAAAATAACAACAACAAAAATCCTTATTTTTCATTACTATTACGTACTTATTCACTTAGTTGGCCCTCTGCAAGACATGTGTAAAATTAACAATGCCATAACTTCTTGATATCGTAAGAGATCACACATAATTTCAAATTTTGTAGTTTACTTCTAGGCGCACTTATTTTATCGTAAACCAGACAAGACAAGACATTTGTTATCTTCCATTGCAACAGATGTCGCAGTTGGTGATAATGGTGTATAAACATCAATTACGCAAATGAACAAATGAGTTGCTGTTGAAGACAACATTAGGGGAATAAATTCAGAAATCGGCCAGAAATAACAACAACTAAAAACTGTATGGACCTGACTTTTTGGTAATAACTAAATGTTTGCAAATCAATGAAAGTGCAATAGAATTGTGCATATTACCACGATTTATTTGCAATTAAGAATTTTATCGTATATGGAGATGTACAGTCATAACTATTCAATTTTCAATTTCAAAATCTGTAATTTGATGAAATCGCTAAATAATTAATGAAATCAATAATAGGCCCCAGGAATATAGGAATTTGGTATGGAAATCAAGGTTGGGAAGTGGTGCTTCTAAAAGGAAATGGTTTGGAAAATTACCAATCATGTGTACGAAAAGTACTAAATTTAGTACAATTTAGATTTGGGTGAACGTAAAGAGCTGGAAACCTGAAATTTGGAATTAAGGTTACTGTTGTAGTGTAGGATTGAGATATGAGGGTAGTTTTGGAAATTCGTGCTTATGTGTACAAAAAGTACTAAATAGTACTAAATTTGGTACAGGAGTGTAGGATTTGGGTGAACGGATAGAGCTGGAATCCTGATATTTGGAATTGAGATTACTGTTGGAGTGTAGGATTGAAGAACTTTTGGAAATTCGTACTTATGTGTATGAAAAGTACTAAATGGTACTAAATTTGATACAATGGGGATTTGGGTGAACGGATAATAGCTGGAATCTCGAAATTTGGAATTGAGATTACTGGTGGGGTGTAGGATTGAGGTAGTTTTGAAAATTCGTACTTATGGGTACGAAAAGTACTAAATGGTGCTAAATTTAGTACAATTTGGATTTGAATGAACGGATAGAGCTGGAAACCTGAAATTTGGAATTAATATTACTGTTGAAGTGTAGGATTGAGATATGAAGGTGGTTTTGGAAATTAGTACTTATGTGTACGGAAAGTACTAAATGGAACTAAATTTTGTATAATGGGGATTTGGGTGAACGGATAGCGCTGGAATCTCTAAATTTGGAACTGAGATTACTGGTGGAGTTTAATATTGTGGAAGTTTTGGAAATTCGTACATAGGGTACGGAAAATACTAAATAGCACTAAATTTGGTACAGTTTCGATTTGGGTGAACGGATAGGGCTTGATTCCTCAAATTTGGACTGAGGATCACTGATGAAGAGTAAGAAAGATGCACCAAAGGGTTTTTGGAAACTTGAGTGTACGAAAAGTAATAATTGGTACTAAATTTAGTACAATTTGGATATGAGTGAACGGATAGAGCTGGATTCCTGAAATTTGGAATTGATATTACTGTTGGAGTGTAGGACTGGGGAAGTTTTGGAAATTCTTACTTATGTGAATGAAAAGTACTAAATGGTACTAAATTTGGGACAATGGGGATTTGGGTGAACGGATATAGTTGGAATCTCGAAATTTGGAATTGAGATTACTGGTGGGGTGTAGAATTGAGGTAGTTTTGAAAATTCGTACTTATGGGTACGAAAAGTACTAAATGGTACTAAATTTAGTACAATTTGGATTTGGGTGAACATATGTATGTAGCTGGAAACCTGAAATTTGGAATTAAGATTACTGTGAAGTGTAGGACTGAGATATGAGGGTGGTTTTGGAAATTCGTACTTATGTGTTCGAAAAGTACTAAATTTGGTACAATAGGGATTCGAGTGAACGGACAGAGCTGGAATCCTGAAATTTGAAATTGAGATTACTGTTGGATCATACGATTGGGGAAATTTTGGAAATTCGTATTTATGTGTACGAAAAGTACTAAATGGTACTAAATTTATTACAATTTGGATTTGGGTGAACGGATAGAACTGGAATCCTGAATTTTAAGTATCAAGGTTGGGAAATGGCGTTGAAATAAGGAAATGGTTTTGGAAGTTCGTATTTATGATTACGAGCAGTACTAAATTTGGATTTGGGTGAACGGATAGAGCTGGAATCCTAAAGTTTTGAATTAAGATTACTGTAGGGGTGTAGGACTGAGATAGTTTTAGAAATTCGTACCTTTGAGTACGAAAAGTACTAAATGGTACTAAATTTGGTACAATTTGGATTTGGATGAACGTATAAAGCTGGAATTCTGAAATTTGGAACTAAGATTACTGTCGGACAGTAGAATTGAGGTAGTTTTGGAAATTCGTACTTATGGGTACAGAAAGCACTAAATTCGGTACAATTTGAATTTTAGTAAACGGATAGAAATTTTGAAAAGTCGTACGTGTGCGTACGAGAAGTACTAAATATGGTACAATGTGGATTTGGGTGAACGGGTAGAGCTGGAATCCTGAAATTTTTGTTTGGGAAAGAAATGGTACTAAATTTGATACAATTTGGATTCGGGTGAATTAATAGAGCTGGAATCCTGAAATTTGGAATTACGATTACAGTCGAAGAGTAGGATTTAGGTTGTTTTGAAAAAGCAAACTTATGTTTACGAAAAGCACTAAATGGTACTAAATTTAGTACAATTTGTATGTAGGTGAACGGATAGCGGTGGAATCCTGCAATTTGAAAGTATGATTATTGTAGCCCTGTTGCGTTGAGGAAGTTTTGAAAATTGGTACGAAAATTCTAAATTGTTCTAAATTTAGTACAATTTTAATTTGGTTTAACGGATAGAGTTTGAATCCTGAAATTTGGAAGTAAGATTACTACTAAAGTGAAGGATTGAGGTAGTTTTGGAAAATCTTTCTTATGGGTACGAAGAGTTCGACTTGATACTAAGTTTGGTACAACTTGGAATTGGACGAACGGATACAGCTGGAATCTTGAGATTTGGAATTACTGTAATTATTATGGAATTTACTGTAATTATTTTGTATTAATGTCCGTGTATGGCTGAGATATGTCGTCGAAATACGTATCATAAGTATAGGAAAATTACTTAATGGTACTCAATTTGTTTTTGGGTGTAGGGACAGTGCTGGAATTTTTATTTTTTGGAGTTAGGGTGTGTATTGGTGTGCAACGTTGATCTCGCTGTTAATGTGTAAGGGTGAGATACGGCTGATCTTTTTTAAAAACGAACTTAAGGGGTACGTACAGTACTAAGATAAAAATAAATATTGATTAAAATTGGTATTAGTGCGACCAAATTTTCAGTGTTTGTCATTTCCATATTATATATTGTTTATTTGTTTTTTTTTATATCCTTTCCGCATACGAAGTAGCGGGCATTTTGCTAGTCACCTGTATATTTGGCCAAGTAGTCTAGGAGCGTCCTATTAAATCGTTCGATCATTCCATCCGACTGAGGGTGAAGGGCAGTTATTCGAGTATTATCTATGCCCAATATCTCCATAACAGCGCTAAATACATTCGATTCGAAGTTGCGGCCTTGGTCGGAGTGGACAATAAATGGCAAGCCAAACCTGGAAAATACGTGCTCAACCAAAACATCTGCCACCACCTCGGTCGTTTGATTAGGTACACATATGCACTCTGGCCATTTCGTAAAATAATCCATGACTACCACTACGAATCGATTACCTCTTTCTGTCGTTGGTAAAGGCCCCAGGATATCGATACCTATCCTTTCGAATGGGGCGCCTATGTGACTGGGTTGAAGCTTTTCCACCGTCAGAGAAGATGGACCTTTTCGGGCAGCGCAAATATGACAACTGGAGCACCACAAATAAACGTCCTTACTTCTGCCTATCCAATAGAATCTCTTCCGGATTTTACATAACGTTTTTCGTTGGCCCAAGTGACCTCCTGTCGGTGAGTTATGGAAGAATTCGATTATTTTGTTGGCACATCGGCGAGGAATAACAACGAGTTCATACTGCTGTTTTGTCGAATTTGATTCATAACAAGTCATAATCAGCAATTCTTGTCGCAAGGAGAGTTGAGGAAAAAGATGCCAGTAGGCTTTTACATCTGGATCTTCCGACATGGTAGCACCTTTTTCGGGGCGATGTTGTTCAATTACCCACTTCTTTACCTTGTTAATTACGGGATCGTTATCTTGTTCCTCATGCAAACTGCGGCCTTCCAGTTGGATTGTAAAAATCGTGGATGGATCTTTACCTTCGGCCCTACTACAAGCTGCGCAATCCCCCCAAGGTCTCCGAGATAAGGCATCTGCATTTCCATGGCTCAATCCTTTACGGTGCTGGATTTTCATATTGTATTGCTGCAGTCTTTTAATCCATCTAGCTACTTGTCCCTCAGGTTCCTTAAAATTGAAAAGCCAACGTAGAGATGCGTGATCAGTTCGTAGATGAAACTCTCGACCAAAAAGATAATGGCGAAAAGCTCTTTTCTGGTAACACAATAATTTCTTTCTGCTCTATGAAAAGTTTTGCTGAATTACTCAATGACCCGCTCGCTCCCGTCTTGCACTTGACTTAAAACTGCACCCGCTTCACAATTCTATGCGTCGGTATCCAATACAAATGGGTCCTTTTCATTTGGAAACGCTAGAATAGGCGCTGTGGTGAGTTTTTGCTTTAATAACGTGAATGCTAAATCCGCTTCCAATGACCATTTAAACTTACGATGTAGCTCCGTCAGCTCTGTTAGTGGACGAGCTATAGTAGAGAATCTTTGAACGAATTTTCGATAATACGAGCACAGCCCCAGGAATGATTTTATCTCGGTTTTATTTGAAGGTAGCGGCCAATCGCTTACTTTATCTATTTTGGACGGATCTGCTCGTAGGCCACTTCGACCAACAACGTGGCCAAGATAGGTAACTTCAGGAAAGAAAAAGTTGCACTTTTGCGGACTAAGTTTTAGTCCAGCCTCCTTCAGCTTTCTAAAAACCATTCCAAGGTGTTCTATGTGCTCATCCACGCTGCGAGAATGCACGATTATGTCATCCAGATATATGAGAGTTGAACGCCAGGTAACATCTGCGAAGAGACCGTCCATTAACCTTTCGAAAGTGGCCGGGGCGTTAGTTTAACTAAACGGCATAACGTTGAACTCCCACAACCCCAACCCACACGTGAAAGCAGTTTTGGACCTAGAGTTCTCATCCATCTCCACCTGCCAGTACCCACTTTGTAAATCCATTGTGGAGAACCATAACGATCCATGCAAATTGAAAAGGATTTCGTCCATCCGTTGGAGTGGATATGAATCCTTACGAGTGACTTCATTCAAGCGCCGGTAGTCAACACAAAACCTGGAAGTTCCATCTTTCTTTTTTACCAAAACGACGGGTGAAGACCATGGGCTAGCGGATGGGCGAATTACACCACGCGCACTCATATTGTTCACCAGGTCCTCAACTTCTTGCCTTTTAGCTAGTGGAACCCTACGAGCCGGTTGTTTTATAGGCCTGCAGTTCCCTGTATCGATCGAATGTTTCACTATATCCGTCTTTCCAAACTCTAACGGTCCTCTAGAAAACACGATATTATACTCCCTAATGAGATTTGCAAACTTGAGCATTTCATCTTGAGTCAATTCGGCAGACACATTTAGTTTCGTAAACACGCTCTCGTTCGCATTAGCATCGTCCTCATAATCTATCACATACACCTCATCGAGCTCACCAATGATGGTACCACGTTTCAATTGAATTTCGTGGCTGTTCAAGTTTACCAACCTGATTCCTATTTCCGTGACATTCGCGTTTACGACTGTACGTCCAGCAAGAATTCCTCCTGGCAATGTTGACTCTGCAACCTGTCGACGATAGCATCTTCATTCTTCGGCTTAAAAGCACAGTTAGCTACTGCAAAAACATCACTCTTTGATGGCAACGAAAGTGATGTTAAAAGAAATACGAGGTTTTTACACATTTGTCGTGGAAGGTAAGAGGGACACTCCCCCATGTAAATTCCAACTTCATCTCAGCTAAATTTATCGTGGTTTGCGATTTTCGCAGAAAATCTATGCCGAGTAAAGCTGGCATTCGTTCGTCAACCACTAGGAATTCTTGCTCATATGGAACGCTACCCATCTTAAACTTCACCAGAGCTGCTCCATTGACCATAAATACCTCTCCCGATGGACCTTTTAGGCGAGCATTGACCGTTACTACTTCCGTCATATTTCCCAAAAACTTGGAGGGTAACAACGACACCGATGCTCCCATGTCTACTACTACCTCAACTGGTCTGTTGTCTATAAGGATAAAGGAATGTAAGTTGGTGTCTCCGACGGCTCCAATATCGATGGTCACTGGGGCGGGTTTGGGCGGAGTAGCTTCATCATTGGCAGAGGATATGGTGTTTTCTTTATTTATCACTGCGGACTCCATGGTAATAGAGTTTGAAGGCGGAGTGTTTGAAATAACCTCAGCTGGTAAAAGCTCCACTAAACCAGCGGGTATTCGTTTCCCAATTGCGGTAAGGCCTCGTCTTCGTGCTTTGGCTGTTGTCTTCGGTTACCCTTTCCACGCCTGCGGTTGCGCTTACCATATGAGTTTTTACCTTCATCTACGACCGATGAGCAGTTTGTGGTTTGTATGGAGTAAACATTTTTAGGACGATTTCTAGAGAACTGCGCTTCGAGGTCTTGGGCAATGCGCAGAGCTTCCGCAAGATTCCAGTCTCGCTGTAGTCTTCAAACGGAACGGACGCATACGCGCATATTAGTCGAATCTACTCTTGATTGTCAAAGCAAATCTAACAAAATCCTTTAAAACAACGATCAATTTGTTTATCTATCGGATTTGTAACAAAGTGTTAAATAATTTGTATTAGAAATGGCTGAGTTCGAAGAACAAGTACAAAATATTTGTGAACAATGTTCTACGGAAATTAAAACATTTCTTTACGTCCGTTGTCATAATTGAACACATATAAAAGCATGGGCCAACAAAAAAGAGTTCTATGGAGGTGTAAATATTGCGCAAAAAATCTCCGAACATAGGATATTTGGTATTACCCACTGAAAACGAAGAGCAACAACAAGGCAAACGACCGAGATGTGAGAGTGATGAGGCCAGTAGTAGCAACAAGAGATTCAGAAACGCCAGTACACCAACATCTTCGTTAAACAATAACAACGAAAAAACATTCCAAAATAAAAACATAGAAGAAATGAAGTCAGGTTTAATGACCTTACAAAATTGCATCAAGCAATTAACGATGAGCATCACAACAATGAGTGGAAAATTAGATAAAGCAACAGAAGATATGAACCAAAACGTTGCAAAACTAACAACACAAATACATGACCTCTATGAGAGGGATAGAGAAAAAAAAAGTGCACAAATACATGAATTAAATGAGAAAGGCCGAGAGAAATGTGCACAAATTGAGATTTTTAATCTAAAGATAGAGAAGCTTGAACAAAAGGCAATAAACAAAAACATTGAAATAACAAATATTAATGACATGGGGATTGATATTGGAGAACTGATATATAAAATAGTGGAGAGAACTGGAGTTCAAATCAGCAGCAATGATATTGAGAGAGCAATTAAAATAGAAAAGAAAAAGAAGATTATTATAGAGTTTCTCTCCATTAACAAAAAGAAGGAGATAATGGGTAAAATAAAGAGACATCGACTTCAAATCGGTAGGGGCAGTGAGGAAACAGGTGCAAATGAGAACGTCATATTTTTAAATGATGAACTTACACCCTATAATAGACGTTTGCTTTGGATGACCAAGACCAAAGCAAAGGAATGTAAATGGAAATTTGTTTGGGTTCGAAATGGATGTATTTATGCACGTAAGAACAAGAATTCGAAACCCATGTTAATAAAAATGCCACAGATTTGGAAAGCATAACAGAAACATAATAGAAATTTGATGGTAGTACAGTTTATCAAGTAAATGTTTGCAGAAAATAAATTTGAAGCGATAAAGACAATCATAAAAAAATTAAGTGTTTTCCAATCGAACAAAGAATACATATCCTCTTTTCAATAAACTATTATAAAACAAGTAAGAAAAGCGTTAAGTTCGGTCGGGCCGAACTTTTTATACCCTCCACCACAAATTTCAGCCATCTCGGTGTGATAATGAGGCCAAAACCTTTAAAATACCGAAAATCGGGAGATATCGTCCTATGGGGGCTATATCAACACGTGGGCCTATATAAACATTTTATGGTAGAAATGTTTCTTAGCCTCTAGAAACACAAAATACCAAGTTACAACCGATTCTTTGGTCAAATTGGTCTAATACATTCAAAATATATTAAAATGACGCGTACTTTATAAGGGGCCTTATGTGGGGGCTATACCAAAACGTGGACCTATATAACCCAACTTTGGTACGAATGTTTTCTGGCCTCTGAAGACACAAAATACCAAATTACAACTAATTCTGTGGTCAAATGGGTCTAATACATTCAAAATATATTAAAATGACGCGTACTTTATATGGGGCCTTATATGGGGGCTATACCAAAACGTGGACCTATATAACCCAACTTTGGTAGGAATATTTTTTGGCCTCTGGAGACACAAAGTACCAAATTACAACCAATTCGGTGGTAAAATGGGCCAAATATCTTAAAAATTCCTTAAAACGACGACGCGTCACGCGTCATTTTGTATGGGGGCTATACGAAAGCGTGGACCTACATAGCCCGCTTTCAATACCAAAAGTCCTACGTAAATATAACATATTTTCCCAAAATTTCATCAACCTACGTCAATCCGTTCGGACGCTAGAGTGATTTCCACAGACGGACAGACGGACAGACGGACGGACATGGCTATATCGATGTAGAATTGCACGCTGATCAAGAATATATATACTTTGTGGGGTCTACAATGAATATTTCGAGTAGTTACAAACGTAGTGACAAACTTAATATACCCCCATCCTATGGTGGAGGGTATAAAAAACTATAAACTTTCCAAAATAAAAGTTGAATTGAATTTTTAAAAAATGAATTATATAAATGAAAAAATAAGCAATTTTAATGAAATAAAAACTAAATATATGCATTTTTTTTTTGCCTATAATACACATAAACATAAGATCCCTAAGAAAAAATTTCTTAATATTCCTAAGCAATATTGCAAAAACTATAAACAAAATACAAGTGATAGTTCTTTGCGAAACAAACATTACAGATGATGAGAATTGTTTTTACAACATAATTGGATTCAATTCCATACTTCTAAACATAGTTGGCAAAGGCGGGGGAATTGCCATATACATAAAAGACACAATGAAATTTATGAAATTGGATATCAATATGACGTCAACTGAAATAGCAAGAGTTGATGTAACATATAAAAAAGATGCAACTGTAACACTTTTGGCCATATATAGACCCCCTAGCAAAAGCACTACGTTATTTTTGTGCGAAATAGAACGTTGCTTAGCTGGTATTGGCAAAAAGAATAAAATAATGTTACTAGGCGATATTAATATAGATATTACAAAGCAAACCGCAATAACGTCAAGATATCTAAGTATTATGTCTACAAATGGACTAAAAAGTATGGTGTCTATACCAACGAGGGAAGATGAAAATCGAAGTACAAGTACCTGCATAGAACATATCTTCATCAGATGGGATAGAAAATTAAGAGAAGCCTACTCTGCAGTTGTAACAACCTTAGTATCAGATCACCACGCACTATTCGCATGTGTAGATGAAGTAAACGCAAATACAAAACAAAAAAATCAGAACATTGCAGCAAACAAAATCAGTACCAACAGTGTAAGTAGACAATTTAGAAACACCAATTGGGAAGAAATAATCAACATATCCAAAAACTCAAACGAACTTTTTAACAACATTTACGAAACTTTTAATAAAATTTATGAAAACTCGAAAGTTGAACAATACAAAAAGAAAACTCGTAACAGTCTACCGTGAATGAACGAAAGTATACTAAAATCTTGTGCCATAAAGGACAAGTTATACAAAAAGTGGAAACAAAATAAATCGAACAAAACAAATGAAACTATTTATAAAAATATTAATAACAAACTAAATAAACTTATAATTAAAACTAAAAACGATCACATACACAGTCAATTCGTTAAAAATAAACACAATATACGCGGTACATGGCAAGTAATTAACGAGGTAATTGGAAAGGAAACGAAAAATATTGATGAACACATAAAGCTCAATTTTACGAATAAAAAATATAAAAGATATTGCTGACAGCTTTGCTATAAATTTTAATTAAAATGTTATGCACATTATACATCAATGTGATATAATCACACTAAACACACACAGCCCAAAAATCGTTGCTAATTCAGTATTCCTCGAATATACGACAGATACTGAGATAAACGGAATACTAAAAACTCTTAACATCAATAAGTCTCCAGGAATAGATAATATCAGAGCTATTGATATTAAAAACAATGCAAGCTTTCTAACACCAGTAATCACCAAATTAATAAACCAAAGCATATGCGAATCATCCATACCACAAATCCTTAAACATTCAATAATCAGACCAATTTACAAAGGAGGAATAAAAACCGACTATGCCAACTACCGGTCTATTTCAATACTTCCCATTTTAGAAAAAGTTTTGGAAGAGGTTTTAGTCAGAAGACTGAACAGTTTTTTAACTAAATATCACATTATAAATAAAAACCAATTTGGTTTCCAAAAAAACAAAAACATCAACCAACTACTAGGCCACTTCTCAAACCATATAAACCAAAGCTTAAGTCAACAAAAACATTGCATCGCTGTTTTCATAGACTTCAGCAAAGCATTCGACACATTGTCACATGAAAAAATAGTGAATGTGCTCGAAAAGACTGGCATTAGAGGAAACTGTCTAAAATTGTTCAAAGACTATCCAACATACAGGACATTCAGCGTCAAAATTGATAAGACGAACAGCTTACAACTACCAACACGATATGGAGTCCCACAAGGATCAAAATTGGGCCCAATATTATATCTTATATATACAAACGAAATGACACTAACTCTGAAAAACAGTAGTTCATTCACATATGCAGATGATACTGCAATAATAGTCTTACATCATGATTTAAAAGAAGCTACATTAACAATGCAGCACGAATTCGACACAATAACTAAATGGTGTCACGATTATGGTCTCATAATAAACCCTAAGAAAACAAAGATTATGCACTTCAGATCAAGAAATGTTCCCAAAAATAACATCCAAATCCTATTTCAAAACAATGATTGTCTACATGGACAGACAACCCAACAAAATAGTGAAAACTGCACAACCTATTTGGAAGTAGTTGAAAATTACAAATACTTAGGCATTAACCTTAATCAAAATTTCAAATGGAAAAATCATATAGAAAGCTTACAAACCAAATTACGTAAATCGGCTTATGCCCTCTACCACCTCGGCAATTGTGCACCATACATTACATTAAAACAAGCATACTACTCACTAGTAGAATCACACCTGAGGCATGGTATCACAGCTTGGGGAAATGCAAGGTGTTGCAGAACGCTTCAAGAAACCCAGGACCGAATTGTAAAGTACCTACACAAAAAATATCTTCACACACATAATAACACTCGTTAATGTGTACCAGGCAATAATAAAAAACACATATACAAAAACCAAGGTATACTGAATATAAAAGAAATTTTCGCACTGACAATTGTTGGAGAATTCTCAGATGATCCCAATCTAGCAAAAAAATAAACCAAGAAAGAAACACAAGAAGAAGACTAGAAGGACGCTACATAATACCGAAATTTAAAAACGAATACGGAAAACTCGCTCTTGATGTCGCTCTTCCTAGCATTCTAAATGAACTTCCAAAGGAGATCTTAGAAATAAGAAATAAATATTCCAAAATTAAACATATTAAAAATAGTTTTATTAATAACTAATTAATTACAATTAAGTAAAAAAATGAATTCTACAGCATGGAATTAATACTTTGTACATATACATAAGAATTTTGTATTTTACAAACAAGCCTAGTTGGGCTTCGTAAAATAATGTAAATGTATGTATGATATTTCAAGAAATAAAATAAAAAAAAAAATTTCGAGGCCGTCCAGCGATTACCAGTCCCTGCAACTGGGTCTCACGCAACCCATCGATAAACAGGTGTTTTAGAATATCACCAACAATAGAATCGTTAGGCACTCATAGAAAGTCGTTCCAATTCTAAAGCAAAGTCTTCGATTGACTCGCGGGAACCCTGGGTGCGATGACGAAACTGAAGATAGCTTGAGCTGGTGTCTGGAGAAAACCGTTCTCGCATCAAATTTTTTACCTGGTCAAAAGTAGGCTGTGGGTGAGATGGGATGGTACCATATAACCTGAGAGCTCGTCCACGCAAATTCGTCGTCACAGCCATTAGCTTATCTCTTGGGTTCCAGTCATAAAAGTTAGAGAGCTCTTCTACCTGCCTCTCGTAATCGTTCCACGGAGTTGATCCATCATAAGTAGCCAGGACAAAAGGAGGCGTTCTCGATGGATACGGGTACTGAGGCGGAAAGAAAGACCATGGGGGCATAGGTGGTGGAAAGTCAAATGACTGATTATGGATACGCGGAGAGTTTCCTAAATTCTGTGCGGAGTTTGGTTGTGTGTCACCCTGGTCATTAAATGACCCTTGAGGTTCCATAGAATCGTTCGGAGCAGTCCCCCTAACTGATGGGGAAGGATCTTGGGGCTCTATCGCAGAATGAGGCAGAGAGGGCCTTTGTGTTGAAGTAAGGCCGATAGCATCTCCTCCCTCGGAATCTAAAGGTCTGGAACAGTTTCCATCGTTATGGTTGTCATTAGCCACACGATAACTCCACCCCGGCTGTATGAGAGAATAGGGACGCTTGAGGCTTTCGTTTAATTCCCGTATTTGCTTCATCATCTCGGCTTCCTTTGCCTCTTGCCTCTTTAATATTTCATTAAATTTTCCTTCCATGGTTTTTGCGAATGACTCAAACTGATCGTTGTTCTCTTTCCGACGACGTGGCATGGTTGAAATTACTGCGGAATTTCGATCGCTACACCCCACACCTGACACCAATGTAATAAAATTTGCCTTTATTAAATTTTATTTATTAGTTTACAAAAGAAAAAGGGCAAACTGGTTCCCCAGAGGTTGTTTATTTTTGATTATTTAATCGGTGGAAGGGGGTGGAATGCAAGCAGGAGAACAAATTCCAGGCAGCGGTCGACGAAGTTGATAACGGTAAAACGATGGCAGCGAATCAGCAAAAAAAAAATGAGGCGAAGGGCCAAACACAAAAGAAATCGATATCAGCAGCTGAATCGGTAACGACGCACTCTATGTAGTGGAGCGAGACTTTCATTTGCTTGTTAAATAGCACGGCACTTGACTCGGAATTTCAATCATCAAAAACCTAATTGTTCCTTGCTCTACACAAATCGAGACTCGAGGCGGAATAAAACAATGTTGATTGAGTTGAGAAAAATCAACTGTCTCCATTTTAACTTTTTGTCTACCATCCGCCCATGGATCATCCAAATAATTTTGCGTTTACGCTCAATCCATCACCAATTGAGTACATGATAGAGAATAACAGAGACAATGTTATTCTCAATTTCTGTTATCCGACCAATTGCTCCATTAAAGTGTGGTTATTGTTTTTAGTACAGTGGGATTGTGAGTGATAACTCACAAAAGCAAAACTACAGCAACACCTTCTCTCTTGTTATCTATTGAGATTATTTACTCTCCTCCTTAAGACCAACATTTCAAGGCCAATATCAAATTCAAGATCAAGTTCAAGGTTTTCTTGTTTTTTTCATGTGCATTTTGTTGATGCAATTGTCATATAGGGCACCCCACGTTTTTTAGACAAGAAGCTATTTTTGTAACAATATACAGTCTGTCGCAAAAGTTAGTATACACCATTGAAACCAAAATGTATTAGGGATATATATCATTATAACTTATTGAAAACAACAAACAATTTGTTTTATTTGATAGATAAGAAGGTTGTCTTCCATAATAACAATTAAAAGTGCGCAATATTTGCATAGAATAGCAAATGTACGGTTCGAATCCCAAAAATACCAAAATTTATGTCGCAAGTCAGTATACAACGGAGAATCCTCGTGGAAGTGTGTAAAAAATTCTTGATATTTTTGAACAAAATGAAACTATATCTGTACTTAAGATCATAAAGAGTATATTAATTGGTTTTAATGACAGTTATAGTACTTATAGTGACAAGTCCAGCGTACACTGGATCGTAAAATCCACAAAAATTGGTCATCTACAAATACAACAACTGTAGCGACAAAATTCTGGGTGTTATGGCCTGTTTATGAATTTTAAAGCCATGAAATGCTCAGAAAATCTCTAAAGTTTCAATATTGGGTGATCTTGATCGAGTTTCAACTCGTCCTGTTTGGAAAAATGGTAATTTCTTAAAGGAAATGCAAACTTTTGAGGCCATTGTCCTTTTGAAACATGTAGTAATCCTTAATCCTTACACATAAGGACTTTCCTTTTGAGTTAATTTTCTCACAAAGGTTGCCGCTTTTCATATTCCCACCAAAAGTAAATAGTAGGAGAACCTCAAGGTCCGCTTTAAGCCCTACAGTTATACTGGATTACCGGCCTTTTAGCAGTATCGGACATGCTTCTCATGTCCCTAGTGTCTAATGTACTACTAATGTCTAATGAACTACTTCTAACTGATCTATTCAGTTGTATTTTAGTCCTAAGTGAAGCGAACACAGCTTTTAACAACGTTTTTACACAATCCATGCGTTATAACAGCAGAGAAAGCTCTGTATTAAAATTTTAAGTTAGCTATCATATCCTTCTGTGGTGGTGGAGTATCACTGTAGAGCTTACACCATAACTTGAGGTTCTCATACTATTTATTTTTGGTGGGAATGTGAAAAGGGACATAATTTGTGAGAAAGTTAACTGAAAGGAAAGTCCTTATGTGTAAGGATTAAGGATTATTACATGTTTCAAAAGGACAACGGCATCAAACCTAAATGTTGGTCTTTTTTGGATTCGAACCGTACATTTGCTAATGTATGCAAATATTGCGCACTTTTAATTGTTATTACAGAAGACAACCTTCTTGTCTATCAAATAAAACTAATTGTTTGTTGTTTTCAATAAGTTATAGTGATATTAATTGCTAATTATTCGGGGTTTGCCAAGCCAGAATTCGTTATATGGAGCCGTTAACAACCTTCTACGTAAGACCATGAAACTGAATTTGGAGTCAGAAATTGAAAAAGTAAAAAAGGTCCATGAAATTAACAATAAAATGACAGTTTTGGTTGACTTCACTTCGACGAAGTCAGTGATAGAAGTTATGAAGTCTACGAGAATGTTGGCTGGCACATCCATTTACATCGAACGCGATTTATCTGGTGGTCGTTTACAGAAAAAAAGAGTTATGCTTTTGGTAAAGAAAGAATTACAGAAAATCAGCAAAGATAAAAAGATTGCCGTAAGAGGAGAACAGCTACTAATTGAGGGAAGATCCTTTCACTGGGATGCTGAAAATAAGCTAATGTGGTAAAAGTAGTGGCATGGAAGTACTGAACAATATTTTCGGGGAATGTATTCAGAATATAAACTTGAACTACAGTGATCTTGCAGCTAAATTAGGTTCAAAAAACTTTTAACAAGAAACATATCAACTAGAAGTACAATTATTAATAAAGACAATCAAATTTTAACAAAAAATCATACAGAATTTTCTAAGCAAAATGAAACGTATACATTGAACATCTTGATATACAATATTCATGGTTTAGGTAGCAAAAGTCTTCACCACCAATTTTTTGAATACATTAATAAGTTCGACATTATACTTTTTTCTGAAACGCACGTTGAAGCCAAATACAAAGATAACTACACAAAACAATTTAAAAACTTTATTATTTATTGGAAAGCTGCCACCAGAACTAGTTCTAGAGGAAGAGGTATTGGAGGTCAGTTATATGGAGTACGCAGAGATTTAGAAAGGATTGGATTCAAACATACGTTAACCAAGAGCGGAAATCAAGATATTCTCCAATGTGAGCTAAACTCATATCGTTTTGATATATTACCGGTCTATTTAAGAGGTACAACTTGGAAGGATGATTTTGAAAACTTAAAGGCAGCAGTTGAAAATAGTATAGACATTCAGATTATCGCAGGTGACCATAACATCCGCATAGGAGATGAACAAGAATTACCAGTAGAAATGCAAAAGAATTGCTTAAGTACTAGAACCTCTAAAGACAAAACATGCAATGCAAACGGCAGAAAATATATTGAGTTCTGTAATGATAACGGTTTGGTCGTTTTAAACGGACGGATTTCGGGAGATGAGGAGGGCAAGTTCACATTTGCGAATACGAATGGTAATTCCGTAATCGATATATGTTCCGTAACGACAGATACACTCTGCCTTGTCAAGGAATTCAAAGTGGTCTGATCATTTCCCTTTGGCCTTAACCCTCTCTTTTCCTTCATCGAATCCGAGAATGAAAGTAAACCGAAATTTGTTGCCGAAATTAATATGGAAGGACACAAAAAAAGATGCCTATCAAACAAATCTGGATCATAAACTATGTAATCTGCCGCAGAATCCAAAATTAAAGGATATTACCAAAATCATAAGCGAATCGTATCCTAATAATACATATATTAAAAAGAAGCAATACAAAAACTATTGGTTTGACTCCGAATGTTTCAAAGTCAGGCAAAAGACAATGAAATTACTCAACGTATTTAGGAGATCTGGGGATTCAAGAGACAGAAGCGCCTACATTGAAAATAAGAAAACTTTTGAACAGCTATGTAAGTTGAAAAAAATAGAATATTATACCAACTTAGAGGGGCAACTGGACACTATCTCAGATAGCAAAACATGGTGGGCGCTGGCGAAGAAAATCAGACAGCAAGGGGATGAAAAGCACTGTGGTATTTCGGTAGATGTATTGAAATCTTATTTTGAGAAGCGGTTGAATCCTGTATGTCATACAAAGCCAATACATTTTGCTCCTGGTCTGTCAAACGACTATATCCTGGATAGAGCTTTCACGGTCCAAGAATTAAAGAAACAACTCCAGAATGTAAAGTGCAATAAAGCTCCAGGGGACGACCGAGTCCCGTATGAGTTTTTTATCCATGCCACAGATGCATTGCTCCAAAGTTTGTGTAATGCGTTTAATATGATTTTAAATGGTTCTGATGATTTCGAGGTATTTCGTTCAGGAATTATCTTCCCAATCCATAAGAAAGGAGACGTGAATGATGTGTGCAACTACAGGGGAATTACATTTATGAATTGTGTTGGTAAAATAATGATCAAACGACTATATCCTGGATAGAGCTTTCACGGTCCAAGAATTAAAGAAACAACTCCAGAATGTAAAGTGCAATAAAGCTCCAGGGGACGACCGAGTCCCGTATGAGTTTTTTTATCCATGCCACAGATGCATTGCTCCAAAGTTTGTGTAATGCGTTTAATATGATTTTAAATGGTTCTGATGATTTCGAGGTATTTCGTTCAGGAATTATCTTCCCAATCCATAAGAAAGGAGACGTGAATGATGTGTGCAACTACAGGGGAATTACATTTATGAATTGTGTTGGTAAAATAATGATTGGAATGATCAACAAAAGAATTGCAGATTGGGTTATTGGAAACCAAATTTTAAATGAGTACCAAGCGGGTTTCAGGAAAGGTTACTCGACAATCGATAACATCTTTAATCTCTCAGCAATAATTAACCTGAAACTGAATGAGAAAAAAGAGGTTTACGCATTTTTCGTAGATTTTAAAGCTGCTTTCGACAGAGTTCCCAGGGATCTACTAATTTATAAACTGCATACCATTGGCTTGTCGTCGAAAATAATTCATTTCGTGAAAAAATCTATGAACACACAAAATCCGCCGTTTGGTCGGGAGATCTGTTATCACAATATTTTGAAACGCAAACTGGCGTAAAGCAGGGCTGTTTGTTGTCACCAATTCTTTTCGCGATCTATCTTAACGACTTACACGAATATCTTGAAGGTGGAATCGATATAGATGAAACAAACATTCGTTTACTCATGTACGCGGATGATATAGTTATCCTGGCAGACAACCCAGCAATATTACAACAAATGATCATTAAATTGGAATCGTATTGTACTTTATGGGGCATGGAAGTAAACCATACAAAATCAGAGATAATGGTATTTAGGAAAGGAGGCAAGCTATCGGCAAGTGAGCAATGGACATATCAAGGAGAAAAGCTAAGAACAGTTAACGAATATAAATACCTGGGAATGATTTTAACCCCAAAACTATCCTTCAGTGAACATCTACAAAAAAAGGAGGAAGCCTCAAAAATGTCCTTGATGTCGACGTGGAAAATGTTTATATCGAAACCTACGATTAATCTAAAGGCAAAATGGAAAATGTTTTTAGCTGTGTGTCGCTCAATTCATAGTTACGGAGCACAAGTATGGGGTAACTCTTATTTGAAGAAGTTGAAAAACTATTTTGTTTTTCAAAATAGTCAGGCTTAATCCCATAGTCGTTGTTTTAATATTTTATTAAAACAACTTTAATTTATTAGTGGGAAAAAATTGGCGATGTTTACCAAGGGGTAAGGCAGGGAGTACTATAGTTTCAGATCTCGCCACAGATCTTCATCAGTTCCCTTATTTCTTGTTTTTCAACAAGAAACTTTTTATACCCAAGTGTCAATTGCTAGCTCAAATAGATACGTGCGCAAAGAAACACTCTGATCGAGAATTTCTTTGGCACTACCTAAACTCTAGCAACTTCACTTGCAAACAAATCCAAATTTTTCCCACTGCTATGCGTCCGTCGATTCTCGACGAAAAAGCACATAACTAGTTTGTTGGTATTGCATACTACAGCAATAAACAACATTTTGACGGTGCCCGGTCTCACAATTAGGAGGGTTGGCGTTTTTTGTTTGGGATGACGACTTCTATTTTGTTTTTCAAAATAGTCAGGCTTAAAATATTAAAACAACGACTATGGGATTAAGCCTGACTATTTTGAAAAACAAAATAGAAGTCGTCATCCCAAACAAAAAACGCCAACCCTCCTAATTGTGAGACCGGGCACCGTCAAAATGTTGTTTATTGCTGTAGTATGCAATACCAACAAACTAGTTATGTGCTTTTTCGTCGAGAATCGACGAACGCATAGCAGTGGGAAAAATTTGGATTTGTTTGCAAGTGAAGTTGCTAGAGTTTAGGTAGTGCCAAAGAAATTCTCGATCAGAGTGTTTCTTTGCGCACGTACCTATTTGAGCTAGCAATTGACACTTGGGTATAAAAAGTTTCTTGTTGAAAAACAAGAAATAAGGGAACTGATGAAGATCTGTGGCGAGATCTGAAACTATAGTATTCCCTGCCTTACCCCTTGGTAAACATCGCCAATTTTTTCCCACTAATAAATTAAAGTTGTTTTAATAAAATATTAAAACAACGACTATGGGATTAAGCCTGACTATTTTGAAAAACAAAATAGAAGTCGTCATCCCAAACAAAAAACGCCAACTCTCCTAATTGTGAGACCGGGCACCGTCAAAATGTTGTTTATTGCTGTAGTATGCAATACCAACAAACTAGTTATGTGCTTTTTCGTCGAGAATCGACGAACGCATAGCAGTGGGAAAAATTTGGATTTGTTTGCAAGTGAAGTTGCTAGAGTTTAGGTAGTGCCAAAGAAATTCTCGATCAGAGTGTTTCTTTGCGCACGTATCTATTTGAGCTAGCAATTGACACTTTGGAAACAGGGTATGAACCTGGGTACATTTACACATACTCCTTGCACATTCAATACCTGTCTAAAGTTTTGTTTAATCTGGAGAGTCATAGACTACCGCACATACTCGGCACAAAATTGGCCAACAAAAACCTTGGGTGGTTTAGGGACTTTAAACAAAAGCTAGCAGTAAACAACATCGATAGCAACAATATATTGATGAATAGATCATATTGGATGGACGCAGCAGGGAAAATTCTGAATGAAATGAAAATAATATGGACTAACACACACATACAAAATGCAGAAAGAAGTGCGAACCGTATTTATAGGGGTCTTGACTATAACATGGGTCCCTTTTACTGCAACGATTCTTACAACCAAGAACAAATATCCTTGATACTGAAAGCAAGGGGTGATTTATTACAACTGAATTCTAAGTCATTTAGAACGCCAGACCAACAACGATGTTCACTGTGTAATTTGGGAGAGGTGGAATCAATTTCACATTTTATAGGCCTTCCATAAAATTATATTATCCAATTCTGAAATTATTAGTGTATTGAATGGTGGTGAAGCCTTTTGCTGGCTTCAGTTATTTAAATACATAAAGGAAGCACTACAATATAGAAAAATGTTAATCGTAGAATTCAACTACTAGTATAAATGATTGTTATTTCTATTATCCACTCAAATTCCAGCAGACGGTTAAAATAACCATGCTGAACATTTCTTCTTTTTATCTTAGTGATATTTATCCCCAATACATTTTGGTTTCAACGGTGTATACTAACTTTTGCGACTGACTGTATATGGGGGCTATATCCAAATCTGAACCGATATGGACCAAAGTTGAAATTGTTTATTCCTATGCCCTTATAAGTACTTGTGCAAAAATTCATCAACCTAGGTCAACTCCTTCTATTTTTGTCCACTTTTGTATGGAAGCGGCAGCACTGTGCGGCGTTAGTATGATGATGCCATAAAAAAGTATCTTGTGAATGTAGTCATCAGTGTCTATCCCTAATCTATCACAGCTGAAGATCGTCAACAGCTACGACAAACCAGAGTACGTTCAAGATGTTGCATCCTAGTTATTTTCTATAGAACAATACATCTGTCCATCATGCGTTTAAGTCATCGAACCAGCCACATGCCTATTCCAGGTGATTTCAACTTCGTTCTGGATGGCGTAATCTTCTCAATTTCTAATTTTCATATTCAATTCTGTGGTTCTGTGGTTATGACCGATTTTGCCGATTTGACGCGCTTTTTTATTTTTCCTACCATATTTGAATTCCAAAACACCTTTGCATATTAGAGCCCTTTTTAAATTCCCTGCATTTTTGTCTATAATTTTCACTACACTCTCACTTCGATGAAATAAATACATACAACCAACAAGGATTGACAAAAATACCATTTATATTCCACTGAGGGTCATGTACGTATGACGTTCATTAATGTCACCGTTGCTCATACGCTCTGGCTACCAAACACACACACGCGTCGTATAAATTCCACATGACAACCAACAAGAAAAAATCTGAATCTGGTAAAACGTTTTGAAATGTTATGAGAAATAAAACTATCAAAAAACTATTTTTTCATAACATGTTGCAGAAACCAAATGTCATAATAAATCTTTAACCAATCTTACATGGTAAAGCCCGTTTACACTACCCTCCTTCACACACACACACCTCCATTCAATTGAGCTGAATACATTTGCAAACACATATTGCCGCCTACGTACATATGTTCATACATAGTATGTCATTGCACAACATAACCTTGGCCATTGTGAAAGACACCTCGAGCGCCTCCAATGTTATCGCTGTGTATCGGTGTGAAAAACCTTAATAACTCTTTATGGCCTCAATGTAACGCCCACCAGCCGTACAACTCTGTAAACAGACGCTGAGGCAATGTCACACCCTACAAACTAAAGTTGAGCAGAAATACGAATATTTGTATATTTCGTATACAAGATAATAGTAGAGGGACACAACAGACTCGCATTGATTGTGGATGAGGGTAAATAGCAACAACAACACCAACAACAAGGAAAAAGCCCCAGCAAGCAAAAGATAAATCCTTATAAATCAAGGTTTGTGTACACTTTACACGTGCATAAATTTTAATGTCTTTTATGCGAAATAAACGATTTATATTTCATCCGATATTGGGTGATGTTACTACTATTTCTGTATTCATTGCCAATGGACGATATTGCACAATGGATCATTGTGGTGGAAGTTTGAATAAACTAACAACGATATTAGTCAAGTCAGAAGTTATAGATGTTAAATTACTTGTCATCTTTTATTTTGTCCATTGTGCACATTACTCCCCCAGCTATTTTTGTGATGGTGTTATACTTTTTGTTGTTGTTATTATTGTAATGTTCTCGTCGTCACAGCCTTCTTCATTTTTATACAACAACAAAACAGGCACGTCAGTATAACAAGTTAATCCATAAAAACGAAGGAATAAAATTAAAATGGGAATAACTATGACATTCTCCAAATAACTTGTGAAAGAACTAAGAAATTGGAATTCTATCGACCGAACATTGGCCTTGATCCTAATATTGTGGTAACCTCATGAATGTGCATTAAGACTTAATTGGACAAAATGTTATATTTACTAAACTCCCATCGTTAAGGCTAGCGAAGGTATGTACGCTTTGATACGATCTAATATTTGTCTTATCAAAATACTGGTTTTCGACCCCAAATATTTTTGGACGAAATCCGTTTTAGACAAATTTTTGTCCAGCTGGCTGATGCCCACGATAATTGTCTTACTGTTGAACCAATTAGTTGATCCTCGTAAAACATATTTGGTTCAAACATAGGACAGGTTTAAAAATGTGGCATACTGACCCAGTTCTTGGGATACCTCCCTTTTTTCGCTAAAATAGACGCACAATAATTTCGTTAAATCGCTTAAATAGCAGGTCAACGTTGACATTCGAGTAGGAGTGGCTATATATTCAAGGCATTAGTTCATATACACCCTAGGATTGCCTATTTAAAAATACGTTCAATTCAATTTGCTTTATTTGCTATTAGTTTTAAAAAAATTCTACCACTGTGAACACTCGAACATCTCAAAATATTCAGGCTTTTGTTTCATAAAACCGTGCATTCGATCTGTTAAATGTGTTATTTCGTACGAATGCAGGTGTCTACGTGAGATTGTTATAGTTTTTTGGTAACATGTAACTGCAACAATCATAAATATCGCACCTCCATACACATTGACGCACACACACTGATACATTCATATGTAAAGTTTCAAACTAACAGACGGAAATCACGCGTGGAATAACCTTTTTATTTCTCAAAAAAAATATGACAAAGATGAATCCTTTAAATCTTTTCGTATATTGTTTACCCACAATAGGTTACAGAAAAAAGCATCGATGTATAGTATGTATGTATGTGTGTTTAAAGTTATTTTCTCTTTTTCAATATTTCTTATACAAGTCAATTTTCTTAAGGATTGTGTTTTTGCATACATTTTCTGAAATCATTCATTATTTGCATATTTTCTCTTGACAGTCATGAATGTATTTGGCGGATGCTGGTAGGCTGTGTTGCCTCATACACATACATTTGACTTTAATATTTGTATGTTAGATGAAGGAGACTAACCCGAAGCGCGTGGAGACGTGAAATTGGCTTCCATCAACACAATTTTTTATTGCTTACGGGACATTGTGTCAGGAAGTATGGATGTGTCAATGACAAACATAATATTGAACAGACCTTATATTGCAATAATGCAAAAATATTGATTTTTTTGAGGACGAGATGAGAAGTTCTTGTTTATGTATTAGCCGGAACAGTTATTCATAAATTTCCTGTATTTTGTCCACTGAGTATTCTCAGCATGCGTGCAGGGTACACAGGGACGGTAGAACCCATCCGGACAATACTCACAGGGGATTTCCTTCATAATTGTAGCTGCTAATTGGCACTCTTCCCATAATTCCCATTGGCCATCTACTGTGTTTCTTGTTATACCCTCAGCCTTTAGGCTAAAGAGGGTACGATATCCGTTTCAGACAATTTTGAGTAGATCTAGCAATGTCCGTTCGTCTGTCTGTCTGGCAGGCTGGTGCGCACGATAACTCTCGAACGGATCAATCGATTCGGTTCAAATTTTGGTTATCGAAATATTTTGTCCAGATTCGATTTAAGTTCGAAGATGGGCCATATAGGTCACCTCCTTCAGGTACCTCCCCCACAAATGTCCAAAAAATGGTCGCAAAACTTGTGCGCAGGATGACTCTTGCAGGGAATAACCGATTTGTTCCATACTTTGCACATCGTGTAATTTCTACCAAACTTAGATGAGGTTCCAATATGGACTCAATCGGTCCACTCCTTCGGGTACCTCCCACACAAAATTTCGGAAAAGTTCAGTTTAGGACCTGGTCTCGAATCGCTTTGGTTTTTGTTTACGCAAGTTGTATTCGCTGTCCTCTATACGACGCTGTAAGTTTCATTAGGGGCAAGTCCATACTTCCTGAGAAAATAGCCTGAAAGTTACAATAAACCATATGACACCGTGTGTAGTGGTTGGAGCGCAATATAACTCTCGAACGGATCTGCCGATTCGGTCCAAAATTTGGCTTTCGTAATATTTTGTCAAAACTTAGTTTAAGTTCAAAGATGGATTATATCGGTCCACTCCTTCCGGTACCTCCCCCACAAAAGTTCGAAAATGTAGGGAATATTTATGCGTACGATAACTCTTGAAGGGAATAACCGATTTGGTCCAAACTTTGCACATTATGAATTTTCTACCAGACTTAAAAGAGGTTCCAATATGGCAAACTCCTTTGAGTACCTCCCACACAGAATTTCGGAAAAGTTCAATTTAGGACCTGCTCTCGAATCGCCTTGGTTTTTGTTCTAACATCTTGTATTCACTGTCCCCTATATCACCGACGTAGCCAGGGGGGGGGGGGCCGGGGGCCCGGGCCCCCCCCCCTGAAATGATTTTAGTTCCCATAGGATATTAGCTTGTGTTACACATTTTTTAATTTTTGATTAAAATTTTAAACTGTTTTAAATAGTGCAAGAAATATGCAAAGTAGTTGGAAGCATTACAGAGAATTATTTAACTACATTGGTATACTTATTGTCCAACATATTTGAAAATATAAAAATAATGAAGGTGTTGTTTAATCGGAATTTTAAGCTGATTGTAAGTGTTACTTAGTTCAGAACAATACGTTTATTTGTATTTATTGAACGTTGTAACATATTACGCCCAATACTTTGGCTTATAAACAGCATCCAGAAAAAACATTTTTGCGATATTTTGTTTTTGAAATTTTTTATAAGAGCAATTCAACAATAAAAGGTAAAACCGTTGCTTAATCTTTGTGGTTTTAAGTGTTTGTATATTTTCTCTAACACGTTTTTATAATGAACTATTTTGAAATTTATAAAAAGTACAAATTCTTTATTATGTTTTAAATTTGCAATAAAAAAACTATGTATATCAAGCATTTGACAAAAAGGTTTTTTTTTTCGAATTTTTATGTTTTGTTCGACCTTTCGAATGTTAATAAAATCAAGCTTTCTGAGCTTGATGTCAATGTTTATATTTTACTAGCTGAACCCGGTGCGCTTCCCTACCCCGAATAAGGTAAAATATATTTTAACAAATTTATTTGTAGGCCAATTTTCTCACTCATTTCATTAAAATCGGGAATATGAAGCGTGTTTGGTGCATGAAATACATGAAATCGGACGAAAATATATATGGGAGCTATATCGAAATCTGAACCGATTTCAATATAATTTGGAAAATTTATTTCTAGACCCAATTCCGTCACACATTCCACATTTAATTGAAATTGGACATACATAGCGTGTTTAATGCATAAAATACATGAAATTGGCGCTATTTCCAAATCTGAACCGATTTCAATATATTTTGGCAAATTTATTTCTAGACCAAATTCCTGCACACATCCAAAATTTGGAGACATTATCTGCTACCACTCTATAGATATTTGCATAAAAAAATCTAAATTTTTTGGAGGTGCTTCCGATTCTGATGCTATATCTCCGGATCAACGCGGAATTTCAGAAATTTTTACAGCCTATGTTACTTTTAGGCCATGTAGTGATATACTCTGAAAATTTCAGGAAGATCGGTTCAGCGGTTTTTGAGCCCATAAACTTCAAACAAGGAAACGTACAAACATTTTTCTACTTTATATATGTATATTGATATTGATTTATTACATTTATTTCCAATATTTCAAAATTACAATGAATTTCATCTTCATGGATTTTTCTGTCGATTACTCTTTGAATAAAACCAGACGAAACCGTCATATAAACCCACAGCAATTGTATTTTGGGAAGTACTTTCAATGGATGCACATTTCTAGAAATGTTAATTTTTCCTCCTTCGGTAAAGGACCTTGTGACGACAAACGAAATCTTAAAACTGATAGGAAACAGGCTCTTCTTTGTCAAAATCTTAACAAGTACCACTCGACTTTGCGGATAGGAATATACGCTGAGCCAGTGTGAATTGCAGCTTTCATGTATAGACAGAATAGCGGCTACACAGCCAAAATCCTTACACCCAAAAACTATGCATTAGGAGATTTTCAGAAATTTTTAGCCTTTTTCGGACGAATGAACTTGCAAACAAAATATGGATTTGTATCATTGATCACAAGTTTTGCGGAGGAGGTATGGAGAAATGGACCGGACCGACATAGTTCATTTTGGGAATAGATCTTATTTTGGGAGTCATTCTTTTAAAAGGTATTGCGCCCACCAGTCATTTCAGTTCGTCACAGTATAATTTTCACCTTTTGACACTTATGTCAGAAAATATGGACTTGCTCACGAAAAACATAATACCGCTCTAAACACAAGGAATACCTGCACTACAAATTTCTAAAGATCTTCAAATATACCTTAAACTGCATTTAAACAACTATTTTGAAGGTTTGTGAGGGAGGTACCCCAGTATGGCGCATTTTCGAGCAAAAACTAAGTTTGGAAAAAATATTACTAAATCCAAAGTTTGGACCAAATCTGTTGCTCCGTTCCAGAAAACTCGCGCATACTACTTTAGCTAAAATTCTTGAAATTTGGGGGGAAAATACCAGAAGAAGTAGACCGATAAGCACCATCTTCGAATTTTGTATATATAATGCTCGATGAAATATTGCGATAAGATTGTCTTAGGTGTTCTTTACAGCTTTCGGGCCATTTTCTGGAAGTTTAGACTTGCCTCTGAAAAACTTGTATGGTAGTAATAGGGGCCCCGAGAACACTTGTTGCAAAAAAGCAAAGCGTTTCCAGAGAGTTTTTTATTTATTAATTTATTCATCTCATATTTTTACTTATAACTAAATTATTAGCATAAAGGAAGTGAAGGCATGACCATTGAGGTCTTAAGCTTACACAGCTTATCCAGAGAGGTCTTAAACTGCACTTCGCTGAAAATTTTTGAAATACTCTGCGGAAGTTTACCGAAAGAGTAGAAAGCCAAATTTTGGACCGAATTGGTTGATCTGTTTGAGAATTATCGTGCTCTCCAGGCGGCTACTCAGACGAACGGACATATATATATATTTTGGCAAATTTATTTCTAGACCAAATTCCTGCACACATCCAAAATTTGGAGACATTATCTGTTACCACTCTATAGATATTTGCATAAAAAAATCTAAATTTTTTGGAGGTGCTTCCGATTCTGATGCTATATCTCCGGATCAACGCGGAATTTCAGAAATTTTTACAGCCTATGTTACTTTTAGGCCATGTAGTGATATACTCTGAAAATTTCAGGAAGATCGGTTCAGCGGTTTTTGAGCCCATAAACTTCAAACAAGGAAACGTACAAACATTTTTCTACTTTATATATGTATATTGATATTGATTTATTACATTTATTTCCAATATTTCAAAATTACAATGAATTTCATCTTCATGGATTTTTCTGTCGATTACTCTTTGAATAAAACCAGACGAAACCGTCATATAAACCCACAGCAATTGTATTTTGGGAAGTACTTTCAATGGATGCACATTTCTAGAAATGTTAATTTTTCCTCCTTCGGTAAAGGACCTTGTGACGACAAACGAAATCTTAAAACTGATAGGAAACAGGCTCTTCTTTGTCAAAATCTTAACAAGTACCACTCGACTTTGCGGATAGGAATATACGCTGAGCCAGTGTGAATTGCAGCTTTCATGTATAGACAGAATAGCGGCTACACAGCCAAAATCCTTACACCCAAAAACTATGCATTAGGAGATTTTCAGAAATTTTTAGCCTTTTTCGGACGAATGAACTTGCAAACAAAATATGGATTTGTATCATTGATCACAAGTTTTGCGGAGGAGGTATGGAGAAATGGACCGGACCGACATAGTTCATTTTGGGAATAGATCTTATTTTGGGAGTCATTCTTTTAAAAGGTATTGCGCCCACCAGTCATTTCAGTTCGTCACAGTATAATTTTCACCTTTTGACACTTATGTCAGAAAATATGGACTTGCTCACGAAAAACATAATACCGCTCTAAACACAAGGAATACCTGCACTACAAATTTCTAAAGATCTTCAAATATACCTTAAACTGCATTTAAACAACTATTTTGAAGGTTTGTGAGGGAGGTACCCCAGTATGGCGCATTTTCGAGCAAAAACTAAGTTTGGAAAAAATATTACTAAATCCAAAGTTTGGACCAAATCTGTTGCTCCGTTCCAGAAAACTCGCGCATACTACTTTAGCTAAAATTCTTGAAATTTGGGGGGAAAATACCAGAAGAAGTAGACCGATAAGCACCATCTTCGAATTTTGTATATATAATGCTCGATGAAATATTGCGATAAGATTGTCTTAGGTGTTCTTTACAGCTTTCGGGCCATTTTCTGGAAGTTTAGACTTGCCTCTGAAAAACTTGTATGGTAGTAATAGGGGCCCCGAGAACACTTGTTGCAAAAAAGCAAAGCGTTTCCAGAGAGTTTTTTATTTATTAATTTATTCATCTCATATTTTTACTTATAACTAAATTATTAGCATAAAGGAAGTGAAGCCATGACCATTGAGGTCTTAAGCTTACACAGCTTATCCAGAGAGGTCTTAAACTGCACTTCGCTGAAAATTTTTGAAATACTCTGCGGAAGTTTACCGAAAGAGTAGAAAGCCAAATTTTGGACCGAATTGGTTGATCTGTTTGAGAATTATCGTGCTCTCCAGGCGGCTACTCAGACGAACGGACATAGCTAAGTCGACTCCAAGTTTCCTGGCCCTAAAGCCATTATTTCGATGAGGCACATTTTGGCTAAAAAATGTAGATTGGGAAAAATAGTGTTTAGGGATTTTAGCTAAAAGAATGTGGATTGGGCGACATAATTTCATTTTAAAAGAAGTTAAGACTGGATTCCATAGTTTCCCTTATTCCTGATCAATTCATGAGAAAATCCAGAATTTTTATAAGTGAAGTCCGACGATTGCACGCTAAAATTAGTCTATTGAAAGATGCACGATATGGCGACAGAATTTGTCATTGACATAACCGCGATTAGGTGCTAGAATTTCTTGATGAATAGACTAACTATTGCTCAGCATTAGTTCTCGGCATTCAGAAATTCTTTGTGATAAGTAGGCATCGGATTTTTGCATATTTTTGAAAATTATAATGTTAAGATTTTTGAAAAATTAAATGTTATGATATTTCTAAGGTTTTCCGTTGTATTCGCTTACCGAAGTGATATCACTGAATTTCATAACATTCACTGTAGTTGTGAATTATTTAATAGATAATACGCCCACAAATATATGGGATTATTAATATATTCATTGTTTTGACCATATATTAAGTGTGACATATTGCCAAAAAAGTTCTAAAAACAAAATAAAATTTACCAAGAAGTCTTATTAAAAATAGCATTTGAATTAAAAAATAGTAGTGAAAATTATTTCATCAGTAGAATAAGTCTAAAATAAAGTTTACATCTTTGCTAAATAAGACATTTTCGCTAACATGAACTTTCAAAATTTTGGTCAGGTACGGAAATGCCGATTCCGGCCAAAATTTGGCCTTCGTAATATTGTTTCCAAACTTAGTTTATATTCGTAGATAAGCCTTATCGGTCCACTCCTTCAGGTACCTACCAAAAAACAAAAGTTCAAAAATATTCGGAAAAATTGTGTGCACGATAACTCTTGATGGGAATGACCGATTTGGTCCATACTTTACACATTCTCATAATATCTACCAGATATAGATCAGGTTCGAATATGGACTATATTTGTCCACTCCATCCCGTACCTCCCACACAAAATTTTGGATAAGTTCACTTTAAGACCTGCTATTGAATCACTTTGATTTTTGTTGAAGCAACTTACATTCGCTGCCTCAATTACGATGGTAAAAGTTGTTTTAGGGACAAGTCCATACTTCTTGAGAAAACAGCCCGAAGGGTGTAAAACCCCCCTATGACACCCCATGGTCTATGTCGGTCCATTCGTTTAAGTACCTTTTCCGCAAAATTGTTTAACTTTAATCCTAATCAACATTTTTGTCAGTTCATACGACCAAAATTTTTAAACCCCTTAATACATAAGTTTTTTGTGAAAAAAGTTTTTCAATTTGCACAGGCTGAGGGTATATCTCTGTCGGCAAAGCCGACTGATACTTTTTTACTTGTTTTATTTGAAGTTGAACTCGAAGCATTAAATACTACTCGAAGTTTAGTAGTCAACCGGTCTGGTTTAATGACCGCATGGTGCGGCAAATAGTAATTTGGGGTCTGATCTATTTCTTCTGGTGAAAGTTTTCTCATATGCCCCAAATCTAAGTATTCTAATATCGCTTTGTCATATGAGGTGTTGATGTCTGGAGTCTTTGAAAGTTTTTTCTCCATTCTATAGAACTGTGCGAGCGCTATATTAGGAGCATTGCCTAGCTCCTCACAATTTTTAAAGGGTAGGGTAACAATATATCTCCCATCATTATTTCGTTTTGTAGTATCAAGATAGTTTTGCTCGCAGAATGAGTCTTCTGCTGACCGCACTGTAAAAATTAAGGGTCCAATATCCATTCATATGAGAAGATCAACAGATTGACTTATGTGAAATTTGGGGTCTGCTAGGTTATGACAAATAATATCTTTGAGTTTGCTCTTTTCAATATTCTGTGAAGGCAAATTAGACGGAAGGGTCTTCAAGACTGGTGCCCAAACATCTAATTCAAAACTAGGTCTAAACGATAACGTAAAGTAAAAAGACAAGATTTGGTGGACGTTTCAGAGACTATTTGGCTAAGTCCTGTAACATGAACTTAGTTTTTCTTACAAGGCAAATTCAATCTGTTTTTAAGATTTTCTGATATGAAGGTACATGGTGATCCAGGGTCGATTATTGCCCTGGCCTCATATGATTGCCCTCTGTTTTGGACTTGTACAACTGCTGTGAAAAGCAAAGTTGCGCTAGAGTTATGCTCACAAATTCTATTTTCCTGGAGTGTCAGGGTTGTAATATTTGTTGCGCTGTGGACTGTATTGTGGTGGTGAGAGCTGAAGCACTAGTACTAGGGCGTACTTCATCTCTATCTAAGTTTTGAGTTTGGGTCGTTATTCCCTTATGTAACATCGAATGGTGTCGCATATTACAAGTTCGACAGCCAAAACGACTTTTACATTCTTTTACGCCGTGGTTCGACGAAAGATAATTGTAACAAAGGTGTGAAATTTTTACTGTATGAATTCGGTCATTTACTGACTTTTCTATGAATCGTGGAAAATTTTTGATAAAATGATTTGCTTTACAAAGTGGACAATTTTGTGTGGATTGAGTCTTTGACGGTTGATTCAAAGTTTGTTTATTTGGTCTACCCCCTTGTGATTGAGAAATAGACCATGTATTGGTCTGAAAGCTACTGGTAAATTTTGATTTTCTACTAAAATCGGGTTCTTGATGATTGAATTTTGGCTTAATATTCCCGACAGATTCTAGAGTTTTAAATTTGTGGGTCAAATAATCATTTACTTGTTCCCAAGTGGGCAAAGTTTTTATATTTTTTAATGAATTTTCGAATTCTTCTAAGAAAGATCGAGGTAGTTTTGAGGAGCAAAGATAAATAAGAATCGGGTCCCAACCCTTTACATCAACATCTAGAGTCTCAAGAGTCTGAATACAACTATTTATAGTTCTTTGAAGTTTTTGTATTGTACTACTCGAGTCAAACGTTACACTGGGTAAGTTAAAGAGAATTTTGATCTGCTCGTTGACTTGCATTCTTTGGTTTTCATAACGGCCCGTGAGATTCCTCCACGCCAAATCAAAACCGTCATTTGTTAGAGGCACATTGCTGACAATCTCTCTCGCTTCTCCTGTCGTCTTCTGTGTCAAATGGAAAAGTTTTTCAACCTTACATAGTTTGGAACTTTTGACATATATCGCTGTAAAGAGGTCTCGGAACGTAGGCCACTCGCTATATCCTCCCTTGAATATATCTGTGTCGCACGGTGGTAATCTGGATGCTGGTGTGAAATCTGACTCAATTTTCATTTTTAATCCTAATTCCGTCTCTCTTTTGGTTCTCAATTCGGTTTCTTTCAGTTTAACAGCCTGGATTTGTCCATTAATAGCTCCAGCTGCATTTTTATATGACTCAATAGCCTCTTAATAATGAGTTCTCAACTTATTTTGCTCCACTACCTTTTCTCCTTCTTCAGGAACATAATCCCTGCATTCCACATATGCTTTTTTGACTTGATCAAAAATAGAATCTAGCTGTACTCTCGATTTTTCCAACCTATGGATGTCGTCTTCTGTGCTTGAAATCGTCAAAATCGACACGTAATCTTGTATATCATTGAGGCAATTTTTAAATTTTTCTCGATTAAGTTTGCCCATCTTTATGCTTAATTGGGTCTGGCTTTATTCAAATTTTTGTTGAACAAAAGTTTGACAAAGTTCTCAAATTGCGTGGAAAAACCTTTTTATTATTGGAAAAGAAACAAATCAAAAGTTTTATCTTTGCAAAACTTTTATGTTAATTCCCAAATAATTTAACGATAAATGATCGATTTGGCAGAGCAGAGTCGACAATATTCTTTTTAATTGCAAATGAGAAAATGCCTATATTTCTTGTGGAAAATATTAAAAGAGAATTCCCAGAAAAAATATTTAAACCTTTTCACATATGAGAAAAAATCAGAGTAAGACAAAATTTAAGAAGTCACCAACGAGATTTTAGGCCAATTGATAAGCAGATTGTAGTGAAAATTCTCTCAAATTATTTTCTCGAATAAAAAATTTTTCAAAAATGTTCCCAAAAAAATGTGTGCTGGGTTGCCTAGCGGGTCTAGTAATCGCAACAAAAGGCACTTGAAACAAAAAAATACAATAAAATCTCTTAATTCCTATTTTAGGAGGATCTTATTAGCTGAAAACTCTAAAATAAAGAGCAAATTCGAGCAAAAACCAAAACTTTTGTGATAGCAAATTGATGAATCCCAGCAAACATTTCAACTTCAAAAATATTATGGGTCAAAATTAGGATATTTTTATCAATAAATGGGTTCGAATTGAAGATTTTTCGAAAAGAAACATTAAAAATGTTATAAAGGGTCAGCAAAACCCTGAAATGTAAAACAAATTGACATCCAATTTTTTCTCCAAATCTCCAAAATTGATGTTAAACGATTCTATTTTGGGCCAAAATCCAAATTTTATACCCAAATGTTTGAAATACGCCGAAAATGTTTCACAAATACAAGACAAGAACGAAAGCAAGGGTCTAAAAATGTTGCCAAATATTCAAAAAAAAAAAAACGAAAAAATATTATTTGGAGTCGAGTCAAAATCTACAAAAGTTTGAAATTTTTTACAAAGTATGAAGAGATTCAGATTTGATGTGTCTATGTTTATAAATTATTATAAAGAAAATTCAGGTACACTTTTTTGAGGTTAGTTAACCTATAATTCGTTGCGCTTGTCCACCAAACGCTTTATGTAAAGTTCTTATGTATTTCAAAGGCGCCAAATTTTTCCAAAAATTTCCAATTTATTTGCTAGAAAACCAGTATGGCGATTGTGTGTAATAGCCCGTTTCCACGGTACGTCGTTCGTTCTTTATTCGTTGTTCGACCCATAACTACGAATAAATTACTTATTTCCCCACACAAATTTCTATGAACGAACGACGATTTTTCTACGTTGTTCGATTAGAAATACTCTCTGAACGACGAATAAGTATGTCCCATCCCTACCAAATGAGAGAATTTATCGAAAAAATTAATTGTTTAAGTTAAATAGTTTATTTTCATTATTAGTTTCATTTACAACGGCCAATCTGTTGTGGTCTACATTATCGTTAAAATCTGCAAGCTCCTTATTGTTACACCCTTGTAATATTTACATCGCAGATTTTAACGATAATTCTTTCGTTGAGTTGTTTGACATTTCCCCACCTCTCATCATCTACGTTTACTTTCCATCGGATCGTTGAAACGCGCGCTTTATAGTAAGCTTTTCCTTGCAAAATCGTTGCAATTATCTCAGGTAATATCGTTACCAAACCCTCTTTTATTTATTCGATAAATAAAGCTTATTTGACTTCTAGTCAAATATCATCAATACAAAGAACTGCCTTTTATTTTGTCTCCTTTTTTTCTTTTATTTACATTGACGGAAACATTTGGTCAATTCGAGCCGCGATTGAGTCGGTGTTGTTGTCGGTGCCTTTGTTAATCGGTCTGTTTGCTCTTATTTCGCAGCAAACAGCATAACATACAGTCCATCCATCCATCCATTTATTTTCACCCTTAATCTCATCAAAAAAACAGGTACGTAAAGTGTTTTATGTGAGAATATCAAAATAAATAAAATTGAAAGTGAAAAAATAACAACAATTGTTTGTGTCGTGATCGCTGTTTGGCCGTCTTACAACGCGTCGCGCATCCCCCTCCCGTATCAATCGTTTTGTCGTGTGCCTTTACCACGAAATTACATATTTGCAAGTGAAAAAGAAAAAAAATTCTAACAGCCAAATAAAACCAAAAGGGATAAGTGACATTTATTTTTTTTGCTATTTTTTGTTGCAAAAATACTAGGATTTTATCCTATAAATTGTGGTGGAATAGTGCACAAAATTAAATATAAATAATTGTTAATAAGTGCCTTAAAATTATTGCAAAAAGAACCACACATTTTGATAAATTAATTGTGCCAAAATTGCATTTTTTTATTCCCCACATAATTTGCATAAAAATCCCTTTACGTTTGTTTGGTTTTAGCAAGCGAACAGCATACATTCGTTTATACGTACATACGGGCATAAACATACATACGTACGCTCATATCGTTGAGTCAGTCGGTCGGTCAGTCGCTTGGTCGTTTGCCTGCTTGCTTGCTAGTTGATACACACACACACTGTATACCCCCATACCAGCTGTGTGGTGTTTTTTTCTTTTTCGTTGAGTAGTGGTATCCCAGTAGGAAATTTATTCAATATCCCTGTTGGAAAAATTTTCTTAGTACACGCAAAAATAATAATTTAATATATTGAAATATTTTATAGTAAATATTTTTGAGAGTGATACGGGAGAGTTGTTCGAATATTTTTGGAAATTAAAAAATCGTGTACACCCTACACTTGGTCAACTAGACTTTTTAATAAATAAAGTGATTTTTTGACCGTTTTGTGAAAAATCAATTATTTTTATTAACATTTTCGAGAACTTTTATTTTGATTTAATTTGCTTTTGTGGTTTTTTGGTCCACATTCACCCTACAATCGGTAGTAGTGAGCCTAATTGAGGTATTTTCGCAAATTAAATCATAAAATCTCGGTATTTTCGGTTGAAAATAATAATTTTAATTAAATATTTTGAATTTTTGTACGGTTTCGGTACGTGAACTTACGGTTTTTTCAATTTTGAGAAGAAAATATTTGAATTTTTTGAAATATTTATATATATTTTTGATTTTTTGCATATATTTTTGATATTTTATATACGATTTTCGACCCTTTATATATATATTTTTGATTTTTATTCGATTTCTTTGTGATTCTTAATCGATCTTTTGAGTTTTTCCTTCAAATATTTCGATTTTTTCGCGATTTTTCACTTTTTTTGGCGAATCTTTTTGATTTCATACATATTTTCTGGACTCATTTGGTGAAATTTCTGAAAGCTCGTGTGTTTAGATACTAATTGAGTATTTCTAATCTGCTTTCTTGTGAAAATTGTTTCCTGTTTTTGAGATTTTAATTATTTTCGGGTATTTTCGTGACTCTATAGTGAGTTTTGAAGTTGATTTTTGGAAACTCAGTACGAATATCAAAATATTTTTGGCAGTCTAGCGATTTTTGTGCTTCTTTCGCTTTTGAACTTTCTTTTGAATGATTTTTTCGGACTTTAGTTGAATTTTTTTGATAATTCAAAATGTCAGTCACTCCACTGTATCTTTTTATCAGAGCCTCGGACGCTATAGTGACATTCGAGTCTCATTACAGTGCTCTTAAGCCTGAAGAGATAGACGAACCTACCTATGGATGTCGTCTTCTGTGCTTGAAATCGTCAAAATCGACACGTAATCTTGTATATCATTGAGGCAATTTTTAAATTTTTCTCGATTAAGTTTGCCCATCTTTATGCTTAATTGGGTCTGGCTTTATTCAAATTTTTGTTGAACAAAAGTTTGACAAAGTTCTCAAATTGCGTGGAAAAACCTTTTTATTATTGGAAAAGAAACAAATCAAAAGTTTTATCTTTGCAAAACTTTTATGTTAATTCCCAAATAATTTAACGATAAATGATCGATTTGGCAGAGCAGAGTCGACAATATTCTTTTTAATTGCAAATGAGAAAATGCCTATATTTCTTGTGGAAAATATTAAAAGAGAATTCCCAGAAAAAATATTTAAACCTTTTCACATATGAGAAAAAATCAGAGTAAGACAAAATTTAAGAAGTCACCAACGAGATTTTAGGCCAATTGATAAGCAGATTGTAGTGAAAATTCTCTCAAATTATTTTCTCGAATAAAAAATTTTTCAAAAATGTTCCCAAAAAAATGTGTGCTGGGTTGCCTAGCGGGTCTAGTAATCGCAACAAAAGGCACTTGAAACAAAAAAATACAATAAAATCTCTTAATTCCTATTTTAGGAGGATCTTATTAGCTGAAAACTCTAAAATAAAGAGCAAATTCGAGCAAAAACCAAAACTTTTGTGATAGCAAATTGATGAATCCCAGCAAACATTTCAACTTCAAAAATATTATGGGTCAAAATTAGGATATTTTTATCAATAAATGGGTTCGAATTGAAGATTTTTCGAAAAGAAACATTAAAAATGTTATAAAGGGTCAGCAAAACCCTGAAATGTAAAACAAATTGACATCCAATTTTTTCTCCAAATCTCCAAAATTGATGTTAAACGATTCTATTTTGGGCCAAAATCCAAATTTTATACCCAAATGTTTGAAATACGCCGAAAATGTTTCACAAATACAAGACAAGAACGAAAGCAAGGGTCTAAAAATGTTGCCAAATATTCAAAAAAAAAAAAACGAAAAAATATTATTTGGAGTCGAGTCAAAATCTACAAAAGTTTGAAATTTTTTACAAAGTATGAAGAGATTCAGATTTGATGTGTCTATGTTTATAAATTATTATAAAGAAAATTCAGGTACACTTTTTTGAGGTTAGTTAACCTATAATTCGTTGCGCTTGTCCACCAAACGCTTTATGTAAAGTTCTTATGTATTTCAAAGGCGCCAAATTTTTCCAAAAATTTCCAATTTATTTGCTAGAAAACCAGTATGGCGATTGTGTGTAATAGCCCGTTTCCACGGTACGTCGTTCGTTCTTTATTCGTTGTTCGACCCATAACTACGAATAAATTACTTATTTCCCCACACAAATTTCTATGAACGAACGACGATTTTTCTACGTTGTTCGATTAGAAATACTCTCTGAACGACGAATAAGTATGTCCCATCCCTACCAAATGAGAGAATTTATCGAAAAAATTAATTGTTTAAGTTAAATAGTTTATTTTCATTATTAGTTTCATTTACAACGGCCAATCTGTTGTGGTCTACATTATCGTTAAAATCTGCAAGCTCCTTATTGTTACACCCTTGTAATATTTACATCGCAGATTTTAACGATAATTCTTTCGTTGAGTTGTTTGACATTTCCCCACCTCTCATCATCTACGTTTACTTTCCATCGGATCGTTGAAACGCGCGCTTTATAGTAAGCTTTTCCTTGCAAAATCGTTGCAATTATCTCAGGTAATATCGTTACCAAACCCTCTTTTATTTATTCGATAAATAAAGCTTATTTGACTTCTAGTCAAATATCATCAATACAAAGAACTGCCTTTTATTTTGTCTCCTTTTTTTCTTTTATTTACATTGACGGAAACATTTGGTCAATTCGAGCCGCGATTGAGTCGGTGTTGTTGTCGGTGCCTTTGTTAATCGGTCTGTTTGCTCTTATTTCGCAGCAAACAGCATAACATACAGTCCATCCATCCATCCATTTATTTTCACCCTTAATCTCATCAAAAAAACAGGTACGTAAAGTGTTTTATGTGAGAATATCAAAATAAATAAAATTGAAAGTGAAAAAATAACAACAATTGTTTGTGTCGTGATCGCTGTTTGGCCGTCTTACAACGCGTCGCGCATCCCCCTCCCGTATCAATCGTTTTGTCGTGTGCCTTTACCACGAAATTACATATTTGCAAGTGAAAAAGAAAAAAAATTCTAACAGCCAAATAAAACCAAAAGGGATAAGTGACATTTATTTTTTTTGCTATTTTTTGTTGCAAAAATACTAGGATTTTATCCTATAAATTGTGGTGGAATAGTGCACAAAATTAAATATAAATAATTGTTAATAAGTGCCTTAAAATTATTGCAAAAAGAACCACACATTTTGATAAATTAATTGTGCCAAAATTGCATTTTTTTATTCCCCACATAATTTGCATAAAAATCCCTTTACGTTTGTTTGGTTTTAGCAAGCGAACAGCATACATTCGTTTATACGTACATACGGGCATAAACATACATACGTACGCTCATATCGTTGAGTCAGTCGGTCGGTCAGTCGCTTGGTCGTTTGCCTGCTTGCTTGCTAGTTGATACACACACACACTGTATACCCCCATACCAGCTGTGTGGTGTTTTTTTCTTTTTCGTTGAGTAGTGGTATCCCAGTAGGAAATTTATTCAATATCCCTGTTGGAAAAATTTTCTTAGTACACGCAAAAATAATAATTTAATATATTGAAATATTTTATAGTAAATATTTTTGAGAGTGATACGGGAGAGTTGTTCGAATATTTTTGGAAATTAAAAAATCGTGTACACCCTACACTTGGTCAACTAGACTTTTTAATAAATAAAGTGATTTTTTGACCGTTTTGTGAAAAATCAATTATTTTTATTAACATTTTCGAGAACTTTTATTTTGATTTAATTTGCTTTTGTGGTTTTTTGGTCCACATTCACCCTACAATCGGTAGTAGTGAGCCTAATTGAGGTATTTTCGCAAATTAAATCATAAAATCTCGGTATTTTCGGTTGAAAATAATAATTTTAATTAAATATTTTGAATTTTTGTACGGTTTCGGTACGTGAACTTACGGTTTTTTCAATTTTGAGAAGAAAATATTTGAATTTTTTGAAATATTTATATATATTTTTGATTTTTTGCATATATTTTTGATATTTTATATACGATTTTCGACCCTTTATATATATATTTTTGATTTTTATTCGATTTCTTTGTGATTCTTAATCGATCTTTTGAGTTTTTCCTTCAAATATTTCGATTTTTTCGCGATTTTTCACTTTTTTTGGCGAATCTTTTTGATTTCATACATATTTTCTGGACTCATTTGGTGAAATTTCTGAAAGCTCGTGTGTTTAGATACTAATTGAGTATTTCTAATCTGCTTTCTTGTGAAAATTGTTTCCTGTTTTTGAGATTTTAATTATTTTCGGGTATTTTCGTGACTCTATAGTGAGTTTTGAAGTTGATTTTTGGAAACTCAGTACGAATATCAAAATATTTTTGGCAGTCTAGCGATTTTTGTGCTTCTTTCGCTTTTGAACTTTCTTTTGAATGATTTTTTCGGACTTTAGTTGAATTTTTTTGATAATTCAAAATGTCAGTCACTCCACTGTATCTTTTTATCAGAGCCTCGGACGCTATAGTGACATTCGAGTCTCATTACAGTGCTCTTAAGCCTGAAGAGATAGACGAATATGGGTTAGAAGTCCGTAAAGAAGAAATTCAAAAGTTATGGGTAAAGACACAGAAGATGTTTGAAAAGTGTCTTGATTTTGTGATGTCTTCCGGCGATACGAAAAAGGAGGATATTGAATCGGTTGACAATAAGTATGATGTAGCTTATCAGACTTACTTGAGATGTTTGTCTGCTATACGAAGTCAGATAGGTAAACTAAAAAGGTCGCATAGACATTCGTTGAATTCGACGATGAACGATTCGGTTGCCTCTTTAGCGCAACAATCGGTTGTCTCTTTAGCGCAACCATCGGTTGCTAGTCCACTAGAAGCAAGAGGTAATCTTAGCACTTCTACTCAGGCTTCACGTGAAGTGGGAACCCAAGTTGATCCTCCTAATACTTTGTCTTTTAGGAGTCTTGGTTTAGATGATATTCCCAGTGATAGCGTTCATAACCTAGCACTTCCAACGTGTGATGTGGATGTTTTTGAGGGCGACTTTCATTCTTGGCCCACATTCCGCGACTTGTTCACAGCCATCTATATTAAATCTTCTCGGCTTAGCGATGTCGAACGCTTGTGTTATTTGGTTCGGAAGACTAGTGGAGAGGCTCGTGAGATAGTTTCCAAATTTCCATTAACTAATAGTAGTTTTGTTCTTGCGTGGAAATCTTTGAAGGATACTTACGACAATCCTCGTGTTATAGTACACAATCCATTTATGATATTTCGACGGATAATTGGGATCCGATCATAGTGTTTATGTGCCTGCAACGGCATCCTAAGCTCACACAAACCTTATGGGAACAAAGTGTGAAAAATAAATCTTCCTTGTCCTCGTGGAAAGATTTACATGCGTTTTGTCGGAGCGGATCCAAACGCTCATGTGTCTTCACGACATGCGCGGAAATGACACAAAGCGCACAATTAAAAAAGTGCAATCGCATTATGTTAATGCAGAGTCCTCGGCATCCTCTCAACCTTCTCGCATTTCTAGCGATTCTAAACAATCAAGAAAATCTGGTTGTGTGCTTTGTCCAAATAAAGGTCATCGCTTATTTGAATGTCCACGATTCCAAAATCAGTCCTCTACGGAACGGTATAAAATAGTTAAACGGTTCCAATTGTGTGTGAATTGTCTGCGTAGAGGACATGGAGTAAAAAAGTGTGATAGTAGTCGTCGTTGTTCCAAATGTAATCAACCTCATCACACCTTATTACATCGCCTAGATACCCAATCGAATACATCGGCTCCGGGTAATACAGTCGCGACAAATTCAAGATCTGTCGTTCCCCCTTCTTCATCGGAGCAACCTAGACCATCCACATCGGCTGGGTGTCTACATCGTCAGTCCTTTCATGTAGCACAAAACAAATCGGTTTTGTTAGGAACAGCTATGGTTAATATTGTTCATCATGGTGTTTCCTATTCGGCTAGGGCGCTTATAGATCCAGCATCTGAGTCGTCATTCTTGTCCGAGCGACTTCAGAATCGTTTAAAGCTTCCTGTGCATTCCACTACTGCTTCTATTTCGGGTGTGAATTGTACTGTATCGGCCACTTCTCGAAAAATTTGTTCGTTGAAAATTGGAAGTCCTCTCGATAGCCGCCTTATTTTGGAGACTACGGCGTTGGTTTTGCCTTTGATTTCGGGAAATATTCCCTCGTTTACTGTCAGCTCGGATTTAAGAGCACAACTACCTGATTTGCAGCTTGCTGATGTCAACTTATTTGACCCTCGGCCCGTAGATCTTTTACTAGGTGCTGATCTTTATCCGAAGATTTTATTAGATGGTTGTAGGCCCATTCTTTCTGGTACTTTGCTGGCCCAAAATTCAGTGTTTGGTTGGTTAGTTACCGGTCCTGTCCCCACGACCGAGGTTCGAACATTCGCGACTAAAATTGACGTGCTAGAAGAAGACAACATTAATAAAACTCTTTTACGTTTTTGGGAGCTAGAGGAACCTCCAAAACGAAATATGATGTCTCCTTCAGACCGTTTTTGCGAAGATAATTATCTAAAAACTACGCGTAGAATGTCGGACGGTAGATATATAGTAACACTGCCAATTAAACCTGAGATAGATCCTAAGGAATTTTTGGGTAGGTCACGAGAAACCGTTTTAAAGCAATACCTTAGAAATGAATCGTCTTTATTGCGAAAATCGGACGTTAAGGTTGTTTATGACGCGGTCTTAAAAGAGTATTTAGATCTTGACCACATGAGGTTAGTATCCCCCAGTTCCTCTACTGATACTTTATCTTCCTATTTGCCTCACCATCCCGTCATAAATCCTGATAAACAGACCACTAAACTTCGGGTAGTCTTTAACGCTTCCTTCAAAACGTCTAGCGGGAATAGTCTGAACGACTTGCTCTATGTCGGACCCACTTTGCAGCTTGATTTAGTCTTGTTGATACTGCGGTGGCGTATTTTTAAATTTGTTTTCAATTCGGACATTACCCAGATGTATAGGCAGATTCGCGTTGATCCAAAACATGCTTCGCTTCAGAGAATTCTCTTCCGTGATTCCCCCACGAAACCGGTTCAAGACTTTGAATTACATACGGTGACTTTTGGTGTAAATTGTGCACCCTATTTAGCAATTCGAACGCTATTGAAACTGGCAGAAGACACCGAGACCGATTTCCCACTCGCAGCGCACATTTTGCGCAAATGTATGTACGTTGACGACGTGTTGGCGGGAACACATGACCTGGAGACAGCTTTATCGGCTAGGGATCAGTTAATTTCAGCACTTTCTTCGGCGAAATTCGAACTTCGGAAGTGGACAGCGAACAATAGATCGATTCTTGAAGGTATTTCTCCTGATTATTTGTTAGATGAGAAAGTATTGTCCTTTGTAGAATCTAGTGGATCTAAGCCATTAGGAATAAGGTGGAATGCACAGTTGGACACGTTCTACTTTGAGGTTGCTCCAATCGCGAGAAAGTCTTCGTATACTAAACGGGAAGTTCTTTCCGCTATTGCAAAATTATTTGATCCTGTGGGCTGGTTAGGACCAGTTATTGTCGTTGCTAAAATGGTTATGCAAAAGGTGTGGTTGGACAATATTGGTTGGGATGACTCCCTTTCGTCAGCCACAGATGCCGATTGGCGTAAATTTGTAGATTCCTACACGGATGTTAATTCGGTCAGGATTCCTAGATGGGTTCAGTATACTCCTGATTGTTCGGCTGAACTCCATGTTTTTTCCGATGCCTCGGAAAAAGCATACGCGGGGGTAGTTTATATTAGGATCGAGTCCCCTAGTGGAGATATTTTCGTCCATTTACTATCGTGTAAAACTAGGGTGGCCCCTATAAAATCAATTTCTTTGCCCAGTTTAGAACTCTGTGGTGCTGTTTTGGCTTCGGAGCTTCTAAAAACTATAGTTCGGGAAATTGATATTGTGTTTCGTCAGGTTTATTGTTGGACGGACTCAACTATTGTTCTCTCGTGGTTGCGAAAAACTCCTTCGACTTGGACTACTTTTGTAGCCAATCGCGTTTGTCGTATCCAGGAAAACGTTGGTAATCACAATTGGTACCACGTTAAATCGGAGGACAATCCCGCTGATTTGGGAAGTCGCGGTCTTGCTCCTTCTGATCTAGCCAATTCCTCTCTTTGGTGGCATGGGTCACATTGGCTTAGTGATCAAAAATCTAAATGGTCAATTCGTGATCTGTCGGCACTTGAAACCGATACTGAAAAGCGTTCGGTAAAAAGTCATGCCTCTTTCATTACGGGCTCTGAGGACTTTCTGGCTAGGTTCTCTTGTTTGGGTAGAGCTCTTCGTGTTGTCTCGTATATATTTAGATTCTTCCATCGTACTCATCCAAGACATAGAAATAATTTTGTTTACACCGACACCACTATTGCTTCGTCGGAAATCAATTTCGTACTGTACTATGCGGACGAATATAGGGATTTATTAGAAAGAAATCCGCTTAATAGCAAGTGTCCTTTGGTTCCTCTTAACCCCTACTTGGATGATTATGGTATAATTCGTATGAATGGAAGATTAGTTAACTCACCTACTCTTGCGTATACGGAAAGGCATCCGATAATACTGCCCTAATACTGTCGCTTTGTAAAGCTTTTAGTGGAATTTGTCCACAAGATTTCCGTTCATGGAGGAAATCAATTGATGTTGAGGATTCTTAGAATTGAATATTGGGTTCCTCGATTGAAAAGTATGATTCGTTCGGTGATTAATCGGTGCAGAGTTTGCATATTAGAAAAGAAACGATCTAGAAGCCAAGTTATGGCTGCGCTTCCGCCGGAACGAACCGTGATTAATAGGCCTTTTACTACAACTGGTGTAGATTTCGCTGGGCCTTTCGATGTCAAATCCTTTACGGGTCGTGCCTGTAAAATTACCAAAGGGTACGTTTGCGTTTTCGTGTGTTTCTCGACGAAAGCGATTCATTTGGAAGAAGTGTCAGATTTATCGACTGCAAACTTTCTAGCAGCATTTCATCGATTTGTTTCTCGTCGTGGTTGTCCTCGGCCGTATTTTCGGACAATGGTACGAATTTTGTCGGGGCTTCCAGGGAAATAGAAAGAGATTTTAGGTCGTTTCTTCGAGAATGCTCAGGAACTGTTTCCTCTAATTATGCAGTTCAAGGCCTATCGTGGCAATTTATTCCAGCTGGGGCTCCACACATGGGTGGACTCTGGGAAGCTGGAGTAAAAAGTTTCAAATTGCATTTTCGAAAGCAGGCTCGTACTCTCCGCTACACTTTCGAAGAGTTGGCTACGGTCTTAGCGAGAATCGAAGCTTGTCTGAATTCTCGACCGCTTTGTCCTATGTCAGATAGTTCTACTGACATCGTTGCCTTGACTCCAGGACACTTCTTGATCGGTGCCCCTTTGCTCGCTCCTCCAGAACCCCTAATAACTGAACAGCCCTTGTCAATAGTAAACAGGTTTCGAAAAGTTCAGGCTTTGGTTCATCAATTTTGTTTGAGATGGAAGGAGGAGTATTTAAAAAGTCTTCACATGCGGTATAAATGGAAATTTCAGCAGCGTGACTTGCAAATAGATGATATCGTCGTGATTAGGCACGAAACTCTTCCTCCAACGTCGTGGAAACTAGGTAGGGTCGAAAACGTATTTCCAGGCCCCGATGGTCATGTTCGCGTCGCCGACGTTCGTATCGAGAATGGCGTTGTAAGGCGGCCTATAACTAAATTGGTCGTTTTGACCGAATAAATTTCGATCTCTTTAACATCGCTTTCTTCATTAGTAATATGGACAAAATGTCATTCTTTGCTGATGGACTTAGGGATTACGATGAATTGATGGCGGAAATTGATCAAGCCACGGGCCTCTCTGATGCCGTTTCTGCTGCTACGGGTTCCTCCGCCACAGCCTCCACTGCCACCATCGAGTCTGCTCCCCTAGAACCGGAGGCTATGGACACATCGGCGAATGATGCCGCTTCTAATTCTCCGAGTCCGGCTGTCGTTCCTTTGCTTACTATACCCCCAACCACTCCATCGCCAAAGACCTCTCCTGTCACTGAAGCACCACCATCCACTAATTCCTACAACTATTTTAGGTGCAAGTTGTGTGATGGAAGGCATCCACTTCGCTTCTGCGAAAAATTTTTGAAGTACCCCTTGGAGAAACGACACAGGGTGGTCATTTCGCACGGCCATTGTACCCGCTGTCTGGCACGCAGTCACTTGGCAAAGGATTGTCGTAGCAAAAGCAGTTGCCGCATTTGCAACGACAAACACCACACCCTTCTCCACGATGGTCCAAAGACCACACGAACTCAGACAGAGTCTCGTCCTGCTAACAAGCATCGTCAGACTAAAAAGTCCAAGGTCCGTCCGCAGCACAAGTCCGATTCTCGTCCGTCCGAAATGGTCAGCCAATCGACAAGCTCAAATGCGGTAGCATTGGGCAGTCTCCCATTAGTGGGCGTGGTATCTCTTTCCCCCAGTGTTGTTGTCCGCTTGTCCACCCCCACTGAAAGCATCCTAGTCCGCGCGATCATTGATCAGTGTGCCAGACAGAGCCAGGTGTGTACGTCATTGGTGCGTGATTTGCGACTGCCCTGCTCTCAAATAGATGGTATTGCTTATAGTCGTTTCACCATCACCTCAACGTACGATCCAGCACAATCAGTGACAGTGACAGCTAGAGTGAACGACTTGGCGCATGTGTCTACGCCAGCTGAAGCGATTCCGGAGAAGGTTAAGGAGTCCTACATTGGGTTGCCCCTCGCCGATCCACATTTTTATATAGTTGGTCGTGTGGTTTTGGTGTTGGGGCCAGAGCTCTATACGAAGGTGATGACGAGTCGTATCCAAGTCTTCCCCGGATTGCCGATGGCCCAGTACTCAATTTTTGGTTGGGTACTCTCTGGGGTCTACACTAACTAAAGGTTCCCTAATGATCCTTTAGCGCTGGGTCCCTAATGGCCCGGCCCATGAATGGTCCCTAATGGCCATAAATTCCGCGGGGTCCCTAATGGCCCGGGGTCCCTAATGGCCCCATCGTTTAGTCTTAAGTACAAAATATGGTCCCTAATGGCCATATTCACCGCGGGGTCCCTAATGGCCCGGGGTCCCTAATGGCCCATCGTTTAGTCTATAAGTGTTTTTTGAAAAAATGAATTAAAACCAAGAAATTTTTTTTTTTTTTTATTTATTTCTTTATTAGTCTATGGATATTTTCCTTACAGACTATAAAAATTAAAAATGTTGTACTTAATTTTCTGAATTTAAATATATTACAATTTTACATTTCAGAGTATTAGGATTCATAGAAAAATCAATAAGATTATATAATTCATTAAAATCTTTAGACATTCTTGTTAAGGGATCAGCATTTGTATAATTCATTCTAGAAAATTGAATAGCTAGTGGTACATAATTGCGAGTAGCTCTTTGAGGAATATTAAAGCGAATATTGTTGATTAGAAATCCAGCGTTAACGTCACCCATTATCACATTAAAAAGGAATGATACATTTAACATTTTTCTTCGGCTTTTTAAAGTTGGCAGCTTGATGAGGGAAAGTCTATCCTCGTATGATGGAAGATTATGGAACGAAAAGTTTAAGCTCCGTAAACAGAAAAGTAAGAATTGCTTTTGAACGGACTCGATGCTATCGCTGTGGGTATTATATATAGGATCCCATATGATCGATGAATATTCTAGTATAGGGCGAACAAGCGTTGTGTATAAATTTTTTGTGACATAAGGATCCATGAACTCCTTACTCCACCGTTTAACAAATCCGAGCACTGACTTGGCTTTGTTTATTGTTACCGAAATGTGTGACTTAAAATTCAGTTTACGATCCAAAAGAACTCCGAGATCCACAAATGTGTTAACTTTCTCCAGAGAGTAGTCGTTTAGAATATAACCAGTATCCATTAACCTTTTTCTCGTAAATATCATGAGTTTGCATTTTGAGTAATTTATTTCCATAAGGTTAATATTACACCAATTAGCAAAAGAATTCAGATCATCTTGCAGCTGATGATTAAATGATATATCTGTAAAACAGAGAAATATTTTCACATCGTCGGCGTACATCAAGATATTTGAAAACTTTATTGCTTGAGGCAAGTCGTTTATAAATAAAGAAAACAGGAGTGGTCCTAGATGGCTACCTTGTGGTACTCCAGAGGAAACTACAATACTTCTCGATATGGTATTGTTAAAATATACATTTTGTGTCCTATGTTTTAGGTATGAATAAATCCAGTTGACACTCCTGTTAGTAAATCCTAAACACTCAAGTTTTATTCGTAAAAGCTTGTGATTTACTTTATCGAATGCTTTGCTGAAGTCCGTGTAAACAGCATCAGTTTGCTTTCCTTGAAGAAAACCCCGATTGATTGTTGTGGAAAAGTGAAGTAGGTTAGTTGCTGTAGAGCACTTTTTCTGAAAAACCGTGCTGATAGGGAGACATGAGAGAACTAACATGGTGGTAAATGTTATCCGTGATGATTTTTTCAAAGAGCTTTGGAATCACACTTAATTTTGCAATTCCACGATAATTAGCAATATCGGATTTATTTCCACTTTTAAAGAGTGGTATGATATACGACGTTTTCCAGACGTCAGGAAAAACGGCTTGATTAATCGAAGCGTTAAACAGCATAGTTAAAGGTAACGCAAAAGCTTCAGCACATTTTATCAAAATGCAACTTGGGATCTTATCAGGTCCAAAATCATAGCCATATTTTAAATGTTTCAATTCTTTTAAAACCATTGTACTGTCCAATAGTGTAATTGATATTGATTGGTTAGAGTTGAGTTGAAAAGGGTATATGTTGTTAGAATAGGTTTTAGTTGAATATGTTGTTGTGAAAAAATCTGCGAATAAGTTGCTTATAACAGTGTTGTCTGATGATTCTGTGTTTCCGTACCTTAAAGTTGCAGGAAAACCGCTGGCTTTACGTTTCGAATTGACAAATTTGTAAAAAGATTTCGGGTTTTGTTTAAAGTTGTGTTTGAGTTTTGAAATATAGTTTGAATAGCAAATATTATTCAAGTTGGTATATTCTGAGCGTGCAACTGAATATCTTCCGTAGTCGATAGCAGAACCAGTACGCTTGTATTTTTTGAAATGTTTATTTTTGTTATTCTTAGATCTGGCTAATGCTTTAGTGTTCCATGGTGGTCCTGACAGCTTTTTATAAAAATCTTTCGGCACGCAGACATCAATGTACTCATATATCTTTTTGTAAAATATGTTTATGGCACAATTCAGATCATAAGTGCAGGATAAGAGATCACACCAGTCGGTGTTCTGTAACAACTCACATAACTGTAGATAATTTGTTTTCGGAAAACATAAGGATTTTTCGATACGAATGTTATGTTCAATATTGTTGATAGCTGGAAAGGCGACCTTCATTTCTATTGTCGGATGGTATTGATCTTCTGGACATGTTATTGGATCAGTTCGTTTAATGTGACATTCATCGACTTGATTTACAAAGATAAGGTCTAGTAACTTATGGCTGGAGTTACGGATAGAATTTATTTGAAAAAGACCAAAATCGAATAGTGTATCGAAGAATTCTTCATTGGATTTGTGTATATTTGCAGGCATTAAGTATTTATCTTCGGGTAGGAAATTCCACGAAATACTTGGTACATTAAAATCACCTAAAACAAGAATTAAATCCTCTGGTTTAGCTTTTTGCAGAACAGCTTTAAAAGCTTGGCTGTGCTTTTCATATGTTATTTGGGGAGACGAAGGTGGAATATAGGAACATAATATTAGCATTTTCTTAGAATTATGTTTAACTTGAACGGCAACAAACTCAATGTTAAGTGTAGAATCAGTATCCAACAATTCACATGTAAAAATATTAGATACAGCTATTAGTACACCACCACCATTGCTACCTCGGTCACGTCTAAAGATACTGTATTTATTTGATAGAATTTCTGAGTTTATAATTGTCTCATTTAACCATGTCTCTGTCATTACTATGATATGATAATCAAAGGTAAAGCTTTCCAGATACAATTTTGATATTTTGGTTCGAATACCACGCACATTCTGATAGGCAATGGAAATAGCATCGTTATTAACAGTACTTAGTTTTTTGAAACATTTTCCTTATTTTGAGGTATGAAGCCAATATTAACTGGTCTTTGTCTTTCCCTGTATATATACTCACGAACAACTGTATATTCTGGCCAAAAATCAGGATCAATAAGCCGATTATAAATGTTATCAGAGACAGTAACTTTAAATGATGAAATAGAACGTTGTTGAACGGAGTTAAATTTGTGAATTAAAATATCAGTAGTTTGACCAAGTTTAGATTTAATGAAAAGGTCAATAGATTCAACTGTAGTTTCAGCTGCGAGTCTCGTAACAAAAACACTTTTTTTGGTGGAATGGCTCTAAGAGTAATAATACCAGGTAGTTCATCATTCAGAAGGGGAGCAGGAGGATTGTTGACTGTTCCTGCGTAAGTTATTGGTAGATTTTCAGACATCATGTTTGATAAATCATTTGTAGACTGACCGTTTAAAGGCATGGCATTATTTGAAATATATGACTTCTTTGAAATTGGTGATGACATGTTAGATGTTGAGGTAGAGGAGCGATTTGAAGACGACGGAGCATTGATCTCATTGTTCTCATTTTCATCACGTTTCTCTTTGTTTACATTTCTGGCTGACTTACGTCGTTTCGGAGATGATTGCGGCGATTTTAGGTTATCCAGCAACTTATAATTTTCAAATAATTTCCCGAAGTCATCTATTCGATTCGTTAGTTTAGCCATTTCATCTTGAATCTCCAGATACATTTTCTTTTTCGATTGGAAAAATCGGTAAAAACTTACACCAATTTTTCTGCAATCTGCGCAGCACCAATGGACTCCCTTGTTGTTCGAAATGGCATCAGCAACAAGACCAGTAATGTCACTACATTTAATGTGGGAATTTTCGTGACATAGCCAACAAGTTATCATTCTTTCTGTATCAGATTTTATTTTGCAATTTTTATTCAAACAAGACATTTTGATTCGATTTTATGAATTGTTGATGAAGTCAATTACAAAATAGTAATGTTTATTTTCGAACACTGATTAAGTTAAAGAGTTGACAGGGTGATTTGAAACAACAGGAAACGGATTCACAACAGGGTGATTCAATCAATTATCCAATTCAGGAACCAATGTTGATCATTAACAAAGGAAGTTTCAGCCTGTGAACATGTGACTTGTGAAAAGTGAAAAACGGAATGATGTATGCAGAAAGCGCCAAGAGAAAGAGAATGCGAGATGACGTATTGTTTGTTAACAAGTACAACGGCTGATCGGATGATGAGGGTGATCACAAAGAATTGTTATTGTAACAATGGTATCATAATTTGTTGTTGCGAATTTGGCAAACGATTTGTTGTTGCAAAAACTATGCACAAAGCAAAGCACAAGATATCAAAGTTATTCTTTATTTTTTTTGTTTTGCTCAAATATGAAACACAGAGACTATAATGTATGATTATTCGAATGTTTTCGATATGTGAACACTATGCTATGTTGGTTATTGCGTTAATATAACGTTTAGGTAATACAGGGAGGTGAATAATTGAGTTTTAACGAGGAGCGATTGAAAACACGTCCGAATTGCAAGAGAAAACACTGTTTGACAAACAAACAAAAAAATTAATTTAATTGAAAACCAAAAAAAAAAACTTGAAATAATTTTTATCTTTTCGTTTCAACATCCCTACGATGTTGAAAGGTGGGCGCCAAATGTTTAAGTTAAATAGTTTATTTTCATTATTAGTTTCATTTACAACGGCCAATCTGTTGTGGTCTACATTATCGTTAAAATCTGCAAGCTCCTTATTGTTACACCCTTGTAATATTTACATCGCAGATTTTAACGATAATTCTTTCGTTGAGTTGTTTGACATTTCCCCACCTCTCATCATCTACGTTTACTTTCCACGGATCGTTGAAACGCGCGCTTTATAGTAAGCTTTTCCTTGCAAAATCGTTGCAATTATCTCAGGTAATATCGTTACCAAACCCTCTTTTATTTATTCGATAAATAAAGCTTATTTGACTTCTAGTCAAATATCATCAATACAAAAAACTGCCTTTTTTTTCTCCTTTTTTCTTTTATTTACATTGACGTAAACATAATTATGACATGTCTAAATTCAAAATTGAAAAATTTGTTGAAAACACAATAATTTTTAGAAAAAAGGAAAAAGTTGAATGAAAATTAATGAACTAAACATATTATATAGATGCAGAAGGAAGATGGTTGTGTTTCCTTCTTAATTCCACACACATTTCTTGTCCATTAGTGCAAAATCGCGTAAAAAATCAGAAAGAAATAACTGAAAGTCTGTATACTAGGGTTATGACTTTTTGACATTTTTTCTCAAAAATGATTTTCTGAAGCAGGGATGAATGAACTTTTGCCTAATAATCACTACGCATCGTTTATTCCATTGAAATGTAAAAAAAGTTCACGCACAAATCGATTTTAAAAATATAATTTTTTGAAAAAAATTTATGAAATGAAAAAAAATTTTTTTTTTCAAAAATTATTTTTTGTTGCACGAATGAATAAATATAAGCCTACTAATAACAATAAAAATGTATATTTCATATTTCATTAAAATATTGAAAAAGGTCATACACAAACCACTTTGAAAAAATTTTAAATTTTTTGTTTTTTTGTTAAAAAATTATATCTTTAAATAAAAGCGTTTACGATATTTTTACGATTCTCAGAATTGAAGAAAATTAGTGAGAAATAAATGTTATATCAGTTTAATTATCTCATATGACTCTAATGTTTATTTTCTATTGTATATCAGCTTACAGTGACTTCAAAAAATTGTCCATAATTTTGAAAAATTCCAATTTTAAAATGATTTTGTGCGTGAGGTTTTTTCACCGAATCACCTTATAATTATGATTTTATGTAATCTTATGGCAAAACTCATCACGCTATGATACAGGGATATGAGGTTGTAAAAAAGTCATAACCCTACTGTATACATAAATATTGTTTTGACATGTCTCTCTCTTTAATTTTGAAAATAGAAACATATAAAAATATATTGAAAATACAAAATTATTCAGAATTTATGGAAAAAATGAATGAAATGTGTGTAGTTAAATATAGAAGATACATTTGAAGGAAATTCTATTGCTTTTCCTATTCATTTAATGTATATTTTATGTGTTTTCGATTCAAATTTTCATGAAAACAAGGAAACAAAAATGAAGGAAATTTTGTTTATGTTTCTGTTAATTACGAATGGTGTCGTGGAAACGGGTTAATTCGTGTACGTCGTTCGACAGGCGAACAACGTAATTGAAACGCTCGTGTGAACATGACATAAAATATTCAATACTTGTTTGATATGTGTATGTTTTAATGATGTGTAAAATTTATCAATGTTAGGTAACAAAACAATTTTTGATGTTAGGTTAGCTTGCAACGAATGTGTTTAGCTTCCAAAAGAAATGTATGTAAAAGCCCAAATTTGTTTCCCAATTTCAAACAAGTGGAGTCAAAATTGTAAATGTTAAAACAACAAAACAATTCTAAAATGCTTGTATCAATTAACGAACATTTGATATCGCCAATAACCAGGTATTTTTTTCCAAAGGACCAGGAAATTTAATTCGCAACGTAAATTATGGTATATTTTATTTAAATTTACCAAAAAATATAAAAATCGATGTAAATTGAATCAATGTGTATTGAATGAATATTTTTCAAAATTGTTATCATTCCAACATATGATACCCTTTATGTGATGGGTTGACGCTTTCCAATTTTGTAAAATATTTCTTGTAAAGTTTCCAAAGTTCTATAAATTCCCAAAGGCAATATGGCGTAATTGTAATATATATGTGTTTTTGTATAATTGTGTATGTATCTATGGGTATTTTTTCCAAAAATTCCAAAATTTTTTCCAAAAATTCCAAAATTTTTTCCAAAAATTCCAATTTACTTGTAAAATGTATCAAGAAGTTTAAAATTTTATGACGAACTGATTTTGAATGTATTGGTATTTAAGAGTCTCAAGAGAAAAAAATGATTCCAACATGTATATGCGTAAATTGGCAAAGGGTCTCCCAATGTGGAATTACAAAATGAGTCAAATTATTTAGGAACCAAAAAGCACCAGGGTCTTTGAATGGATTATCTCGGGTAAGTATGTGTATCTCCAATGCTTTCTGGTTGTTGTTGTTTAAAAACTTTATATGGGTACACACTTTGATCTGCTTGCAAGGGGTATATGGGTCTAGGTATGTATGTATGGGGGTTAAACGTACGTCCGTCCGCTTTTTCAATTCCTCCTAGTTAAGTTTGGTTGTGTAGATATTGTAATATTTGTTGTACCGTACCGTGTTTGCGTTTAATTTGTTGTTTGTTTTTGTTGTTTTGTAGAAAATCTCTTTTTTGTGTTTCTTGTATTCTTTTGTTTTAGTTCTTTAGCATTCACTTGTAATTTTTGTTTGGTTTTTATATCAAATTTTTTATTTCAAAATTTTATTTTTCAAAAAGTTTAATAAAAAATTATTAAATTTTTAAATTCTTGTTTATTTTTTTTCCAGGTTCCACTGTATATTGTTTGTTTTAATGTCTCACAATAGTTCACTGTTTACAAAATTTTTAATGTTGTTGTTGTAAAATTATTTTTTCCAAAGTTTCACACACTTCCACTTTTTGTTTTAAAGGTTAGATATTTTCCCTTAACCACACTTATTCGGCTCGATTAGGACCAAATGTTTTTAACTTGACCTTTTATCGCCTTTTCCCATTAATAGATTTTGTATTAACTTTCTTTCAATTCGAATTTTATTTATAATTCAGGTATATGCAAAGGGTAAGTATTTACAAGGGTTTTAGCACTAGTCTTGATAAAAAGGTAAGTATTAATGGTTAACAATATTCAACAGGCTTAGGTTTTTAGGTTTAGGTAAGTTTAGGTTTCAGCACTATTCAGGTAAGTATAAGGTTTTTAATCAAAAGTTAAGTAAAAATTTGGTGATTATTTCTCTTTTTCAGGGTTTACAAAAGGTAAGTATTTCGCTTAGTTTTTTCAAAAGTAACTATCAAAAGGTAAGTTTAATTATGATTTTTTATCTTTTTTAGGGATATAATTTTAACAATATGACCATTTGTTCATGTAAACATGATTAATTGTATAATTGTTGATATTAACACATTCACTGGTTACAGATTTGCAATTATCAAAAAGGTTGAGTTAACTTTTTCTTTGTTACTTGACTTTATCACTTTCACAGCGGGGGTGGGTATGTGTTTATCGCTTTAAACATCAAACTTCGAATGAAAACTTCTAATTTGCGTTGTCACCAATAACCAGTTTTGCATTCCACTGCGCGCAAACAGAATAGCACTTCAAAATAAAAACCGCGTACATTCATGTACAATTACCTTGTAATCTGGGGTGGCGACAGAGGCCTGTTAGTAGCAACATAGATTACCAATTGTAATCTGGGGTGGCGACAGAGGCCGTTTAGTAAACGCGAAGACGTTAGAGTCAATGCGCGACAAGTTAACTATTCAAAGGTTGATCGACCAGTAAACGCAGAGGTTCTTGCAATCGCAGAGGATTGCAGCGATCGCAGAGGATTGCAGCGATCGCAGAGGATCTGAGTCGATTTATACAACTACATTTACATATTCCAATGAGAGAAAACTCAACAACCACCGCTCGTTTGCATTTGCGCTCTGCGGTGTCCGCAGAGGGAACGTGCAGAGGTGATGCACGATGATGTCAATCAGCATCCGTGATCGACCGAGCTCGGGAAGTTGAGTTGGAACGTATCAAACTTATACATTCCGCCTCCCTTGATAGACCAAGCGTCTAGCAATTTATACCAAAATTGGAATATAATTGACTTAAATGTTAGGAACAGGGCTGCGGAGTCGGAGTCGGAGTCGGAGTCTGGAGTCGGAGTCTAGCAAATTTTGCTGGAGTCGGAGTCGGAGTCTGGAGTCGTGAAAAAAAGCTCGACTCCGACTCCGGGCAAAATGTTTTTTTCTACATTTATCAAAAGAGTATTTATTTTTTATGATAGAGAGATTAACTTTATTAACATTTTGATAAATCGTTTATTCATTTTATAGGAAATCTATGAGTAAACTTGTAAGCAAAGGATTTATTATATTTAGTAATGTTCCATGACAAAAGAATTATAATTGCATCTTTCAATATGAATCGATTTCTTAATATACCATCACATTTATGACAAAACTTATATACACTCTGGAATACTAGTTTTAGATCTCACATATTTATACTTCACAATATAATGTGGAAAAAGTATTATAAGTTTATTTTGTCCACAATTAAGGGGTTATGGTCACTTATTGTGCACGAAAAATGAAATTTTTCATGAATTTTTACAAGTATTCTACCAATTTTTTCCAAAAGATATTGTTTTCATCTGATTTATATAATACCTTGAGCTACATTCAGATTTTTTTTTTGAAAAATATTGCACACTTTTCTGACAAATGGCCACCTACGAAACACTGTTTTTACTAAAGCAGTTTGCGGTGACCACTGAAACTCGAAAACGAATAAACCGATCAGCATATGTTTTTGTGGGATCATTAAGAACATAATAATCGTGTATTTAAGTGAAACGAATTAAAAAATATGCATTTAAAAACAGGGAACTGTAGAAGTCAAAATTTCGCTTTCGTAAAATCTTTAAGTAACAAATTACTGTTGGCATACCCATCTTCATATTTCGACAAAATAAAACGAAAAAGATGTGTGACCCGTCCCACAGAGGGGAAATTTGTGTTAAAAGTTGATCAAAAGTCCTAGAAAGCTCATTTATACTTCGATTGATATAATATTTTGCACAAAGCATATCTTCTGCACAAGGATTAATCCTATAGAAAATAATGAAAATCGGTCCAGATTTGGATGCAGCTTCCATATATATTCGCACCTGATGTGAGATAAAAATGCACCAAAATCACTGAAATTTGACACATGCAACCTAAACTAGCCAAAAAAACATTGAGCCAATTTTCAAACAAATCAGTACAGATGTATATATAGTCCCATATACATATATTTCATTCCATTTTTTTTTTGAAGCTTACTTAAATTAAATTTTTCTCAATTCACATGAGAAAAGCCGTGAATGTTTCTGAATAATGCAAACATATTTGATAGGTGTTGGTTTAGTTTGATAAATTAGAGCCCCGGTTATAACGCGGAGCAAAATTTAGTGTGAGTAAACCTTTCAATTCCATATAAAAATATTTCATATTTTAGTTGAGAAAAATTAGATTTTTTCGGAATGGCGCAAATATGCACAATTTTTTATGATTGAATCTGATATTTGAGGCTCAATCGCATAAAACATTAGAAGAAACTATGGTCGGGAAACGACGGGAAATAGACTTTTTTCACTATTGATATTGTAGTAATCTTAAAAATGATCATAAACAATTTTCATAAAGAGGATATGTATTACCATTATTAAAGAGCAAAGATGTAAAATCAATCTGAAAATTTTAAATGCTTATCTTGTTCGGAGACTATACAAAAACAATAAATCTTGAAAAATATTAGTTTTCGCGAAAATAATGTCATTTTAATGTTCACCTAATTTAGTTAGTTTTCGAAAATTTACTTTTTGTTTTCAGTAAGGCTGAGTTCAATCGACTGCTGCATTGGATTGGTTAATCTTACAAAGTCGAGGATGGTTATAGCAAATGTAGAAAAGAGTCTGGTTGCCGTTTATCAACATTTTTTCATAAAAAAAAAAGATTTTCATATTTTGAGTTTTGAGCAACTTTATGCCTGCTTCCCTTTTTGCGCCCGTACAAAAAAAAAATAATCAAACTCGTCAGTTCTACTTGTTTTTGTTTTAAATTGATAATCGGAGGGTATTATCGTACATATATTTCGGCAAAATCTACTGAAACTTTCTAAATTATTTCTGTTGTTGTTGTTCTTTTTGATATAAGATACAGCCGATTCAATACGGAACATCAATTTTACATCGCATTGCAATACAAATTGTCTTAGAGAAAAGAACAGATAAGCATATAGGGCCCTAGTATAGGAAAAGTTGAAAAATTTAGCAAATTTTATTAATTTTTAGTGGTATAGGAAATTACCCTCGGAGTCGACTCCGGAGTCGGAGTCGTGACAAAAAACTGGCCTGGAGTCGGAGTCGGAGTCGAAGGAAAAATGGCTCGACTCCGAAACCCTGGTTAGGAATACTTCAACTCAAGCAATCAAGTTAGGAAAGAACGTAAATTCAGATTCCTAAGTGAGCTATAGTTCAAATTATTGACTTTAATAAGTGACCGATTCAAAAGTACTATGTAAGTGAGTTATTTACCTATTCAATATTAAAGAAGTAGTACGAGCAATATGTGTTATAAATTGGTTAGTGATCGATTTCAAGTTTTAATCTCGAGTTGGGTATTACGTGTTGGAAACAGGAGTAACTGAACTCGTTGGGCAAGCAACGAATTTAAAATGACCTTAGGGGATACAGCTTTAAGTATTTGGGGGTAGAGATCAGCACCAAGTAGCAAGTCTATTGGGCTGTCATCAAAGGAATCCGCTAATTCCAAATTAGGGATCTGCACTTTCAATTTCCAAAAAGGTGGAGGCAAAAATAATTTCTTTTGGACATAAGGCAAAACTACTGCTGAAGTTTCAACCAGGGTTTCGAAGTCGAGGTATTTTTGGCTCGACTCCGACTCCAGACGATTTTTTTTCACGACTCCGGGTCGACTCCGAGAGTGAATTCCTATACCACTAAAAATGAATAAAATAGGCTCAGTATTTTGGCCTATATAACCTAATGTGTTAGTTTTTCCTTACATATTCATTAGAAAGGGCATTCGTTCGAATACATTAGAACATATCAATATTGTTTCTGCCGAATCTTACATTGAAAAATAGCAAAGTTAGAAAGTTTACATTTTTTGCACGAGTATATTCTGGACGGAATACTTCCGCGTGAGAAAATCTTTAAGCTTTCAAAATATGTGAACATGAAGGGGCAATACAAATCATAAGGACTACATGCAATAAAAATTATAAGCAATTCATGACCAAGTTTCAAACTGGCCAATATTTTAGTGTGCGTAGCCTTAATTTTTACATAATTGTTACTCAATTTTTTTCGCGGATTTTTCCTTCATCTGAAAGAGAAAAATATTACGAAGTTGTGGGGCCGTCTACGAAACCCTGTTTTTATTAAAGCATTTTGCGGTGCCAACTCTAGCTCGAAAACTAATAAACCAATTGTCATATATTTTTGTGGCCGATTTCGAGAAAAACACAGTTTATATGCTGCATACAAAATAAAATAAATCCAACGCTTATCGACTTATTTTATGCATTTTATACTTTTTACTTTTTTTCTGAAATTTATAAGTAGGGATCACCCCTTAAACTAAAATACAGCGCTCACATTTTGAACTTTGGTGTGGAGTGGATATCTACAGTCTCGTTTCTTACGTCGTTTGTTAAGCAAACTTTGACACACAATCCATGCAATTTATATGATGATATCGAGTTCCGTTTCGAAAATAGATGCAGAAGCATCCAAGTCTCACGAAATACAAGGGCCATCTTTGTCAAATCAATCACATGTCCATATGACAGCAAATATATCGAGACCTATAAAATCTACAGTCTCGTTTCTTTCGGCATTTGTTAAGCAAACTTTGACACACAATCCATGCAATTTATATGATGATATCGAGTTCCGTTTCGAAAATAGATGCAGAAGCATCTAAGTCTCACGAAATACAAGGGCCAGCTTTGTCAAATCAATCACATGTCCATATGACAGCAATTATATCGAGACCTATAAAATCTACAGTCTCGTTTCTTACGTCGTTTGTTAAACAAACTTTGACACACAATCCATGCAATTTATATGATGATATCGAGTTCCGTTTCGAAAATAGATGCAGAAGCATCCAAGTCTCACGAAATACAAGGGCCAGCTTTGTCAAATCAATCACATGTCCATATGACAGCAAATATATCGTGACCTATAAAATCTACAGTCTCGTTTCTTTCGGCATTTGTTAAGCAAACTTTGACACACAATCCATGCAATTTATATGATGATATCGAGTTCCGTTTCGAAAATAGATGCAGAAGCATGCAAGTCTCACGAAATACAAGGGCCAGCTTTGTCAAATCAATCACATGTCCATATGACAGCAAATATATCGTGACCTATAAAATCTACAGTCTCGTTTCTTACGTCGTTTGTTAAACAAACTTTGACACACAATCCATGCAATTTATATGATGATATCGAGTTCAGTTTCGAAAATAGATGCAGAAGCATCCAAGTCTCACGAAATACAAGGGTCAGCTTTGTCAAATCAATCACATGTCCATATGACAGCAAATATATCGAGACCTATAATATCTACAGTCTCGTTTCTTACGTCGTTTGTTAAACAAACTTTGACACTCAATCCATGCAATTTATATGATGATATCGAGTTCCGTTTCGAAAATAGATGCAGAAGCATCCAAGTCTCACGAAATACAAGGGTCAGCTTTGTCAAATCAATCACATGTCCATATGACAGCAAATATATCGAGACCTATAATATCTACAGTCTCGTTTCTTACGTCGTTTGTTAAGCAAACTTTGACACACAATCCATGCAATTTATATGATGATATCGAGTTCCGTTTCGAAAATAGATGCAGAAGCATCCAAGACTCACGAAATACAAGGACCAGCTTTGTCAAATCAATCACATGTCCATATGACAGCAAATATATCATGACCTATAATATCTACAGTCTCGTTTCTTTCGGCATTTGTTAAGCAAACTTTGACACACAATCCATGCAATTTATATGATGATATCGAGTTCCGTTTCGAAAATAGATGCAGAAGCATCCAAGTCTCCCGAAATACAAGGACCAGCTTTGTCAAATCAATCACATGTCCATATGACAGCAAATATATCGTGACCTATAATATCTACAGTCTCGTTTCTTACGTCGTTTGTTAAACAAACTTTAACACACAATCCATGCAATTTATATGATGATATCGAGTTCCGTTTCGAAAATAGATGCAGAAGCATCCAAGTCTCACGAAATACAAGGACCAGCTTTGTCAAATCAATCACATGTGCATATGACAGCAAATATATCGAGACCTATATAATCTACAGTCTCGTTTCTTTCGGCGTTTGTTAAACAAACTTTAACACACAATCCATGCAATTTATATGATGATATCGAGTTCCGTTTCGAAAATAGATGCAGAAGCATCCAAGTCTCACGAAATACAAGGGCCAGCTTTGTCAAATCAATCACATGTCCATATGACAGCAAATATATCGAGACCTATAAAATCTACAGTCTCGTTTCTTTCGGCATTTGTTAAGCAAACTTTGACACACAATCCAGGCAATTTATATGATGATATCGAGTTCCGTTTCGAAAATAGATGCAGAAGCATCCAAGTCTCACGAAATACAAGGACCAGCTTTGTCAAATCAATCACATGTCCATATGACAGCAAATATATCGTGACCTATAATATCTACAGTCTCGTTTCTTACGTCGTTTGTTAAACAAACTTTAACACACAATCCATGCAATTTATATGATGATATCGAGTTCCGTTTCGAAAATAGATGCAGAAGCATCCAAGTCTCACGAAATACAAGGACCAGCTTTGTCAAATCAATCACATGTCCATATGACAGCAAATATATCGTGACCTATAATATCTACAGTCTCGTTTCTTACGTCGTTTGTTAAGCAAACTTTGACACACAATCCATGCAATTTATATGATGATATCGAGTTCCGTTTCGAAAATAGATGCAGAAGCATCCAAGTCTCACGAAATACAAGGGCCAGCTTTGTCAAATCAATCACATGTCCATATGACAGCAAATATATCGAGACCTATAAAATCTACAGTCTCGTTTCTTACGTCGTTTGTTAAGCAAACTTTGACACACAATCCATGCAATTTATATGATGATATCGAGTTCCGTTTCGAAAATAGATGCAGAAGCATCCAAGTCTCACGAAATACAAGGACCAGCTTTGTCAAATCAATCACATGTCCATATGACAGCAAATATATCGTGACCTATAATATCTACAGTCTCGTTTCTTACGTCGTTTGTTAAGCAAACTTTAACACACAATCCATGCAATTTATATGATGATATCGAGTTCCGTTTCGAAAAAAGATGCAGAAGCATCCAAGTCTCCCGAAATACAAGGGAAAGCTTTGTCAAATCAATCACATGTCCATATGACAGCAAATATATCGTGACCTATAATATCTACAGTCTCGTTTCTTTCGGAATTTGTTAAGCAAACTTTGACACACAATCCATGCAATTTATATGATGATATCGAGTTCCGTTTCGAAAATAGATGCAGAAGCATCCAAGTCTCACGAAATACAAGGACCAGCTTTGTCAAATCAATCACATGTCCATATGACAGCAAATATATCGTGACCTATAATATCGACAGTCTCGTTTCTTACGTCGTTTGTTAAACAAACTTTGACACACAATCCAGGCAATTTATATGATGATATCGAGTTCCGTTTCGAAAATAGATGCAGAAGCATCCAAGTCTCACGAAATACAAGGACCAGCTTTGTCAAATCAGTCACATGTCCATATGACAGCAAATATATCGAGACCTATAAAATCTACAGTCTCGTTTCTTTCGGCATTTGTTAAACAAACTTTGACACACAATCCAGGCAATTTATATGATGATATCGAGTTCCGTTTCGAAAATAGATGCAGAAGCATCCAAGTCTCACGAAATACAAGGACCAGCTTTGTCAAATCAATCACATGTCCATATGACAGCAAATATATCGTGACCTATAATATCTACAGTCTCGTTTCTTACGTCGTTTGTTAAACAAACTTTAACACACAATCCATGCAATTTATATGATGATATCGAGTTCCGTTTCGAAAATAGATGCAGAAGCATCCAAGTCTCACGAAATACAAGGACCAGCTTTGTCAAATCAATCACATGTCCATATGACAGCAAATATATCGAGACCTATATAATCTACAGTCTCGTTTCTTTCGGCGTTTGTTAAACAAACTTTAACACACAATCCATGCAATTTATATGATGATATCGAGTTCCGTTTCGAAAATAGATGCAGAAGCATCCAAGTCTCACGAAATACAAGGGCCAGCTTTGTCAAATCAATCACATGTCCATATGACAGCAAATATATCGAGACCTATAAAATCTACAGTCTCGTTTCTTTCGGCATTTGTTAAGCAAACTTTGACACACAATCCAGGCAATTTATATGATGATATCGAGTTCCGTTTCGAAAATAGATGCAGAAGCATCCAAGTCTCACGAAATACAAGGACCAGCTTTGTCAAATCAATCACATGTCCATATGACAGCAAATATATCGTGACCTATAATATCTACAGTCTCGTTTCTTACGTCGTTTGTTAAACAAACTTTAACACACAATCCATGCAATTTATATGATGATATCGAGTTCCGTTTCGAAAATAGATGCAGAAGCATCCAAGTCTCACGAAATACAAGGACCAGCTTTGTCAAATCAATCACATGTCCATATGACAGCAAATATATCGTGACCTATAATATCTACAGTCTCGTTTCTTACGTCGTTTGTTAAGCAAACTTTGACACACAATCCATGCAATTTATATGATGATATCGAGTTCCGTTTCGAAAATAGATGCAGAAGCATCCAAGTCTCACGAAATACAAGGGCCAGCTTTGTCAAATCAATCACATGTCCATATGACAGCAAATATATCGAGACCTATAAAATCTACAGTCTCGTTTCTTACGTCGTTTGTTAAGCAAACTTTGACACACAATCCATGCAATTTATATGATGATATCGAGTTCCGTTTCGAAAATAGATGCAGAAGCATCCAAGTCTCACGAAATACAAGGACCAGCTTTGTCAAATCAATCACATGTCCATATGACAGCAAATATATCGTGACCTATAATATCTACAGTCTCGTTTCTTACGTCGTTTGTTAAGCAAACTTTAACACACAATCCATGCAATTTATATGATGATATCGAGTTCCGTTTCGAAAAAAGATGCAGAAGCATCCAAGTCTCCCGAAATACAAGGGAAAGCTTTGTCAAATCAATCACATGTCCATATGACAGCAAATATATCGTGACCTATAATATCTACAGTCTCGTTTCTTTCGGAATTTGTTAAGCAAACTTTGACACACAATCCATGCAATTTATATGATGATATCGAGTTCCGTTTCGAAAATAGATGCAGAAGCATCCAAGTCTCACGAAATACAAGGACCAGCTTTGTCAAATCAATCACATGTCCATATGACAGCAAATATATCGTGACCTATAATATCTACAGTCTCGTTTCTTACGTCGTTTGTTAAGCAAACTTTGACACACAATCCATGCAATTTATATGATGATATCGAGTTCCGTTTCGAAAATAGATGCAGAAGCATCCAAGTCTCACGAAATACAAGGGCCAGCTTTGTCAAATCAATCACATGTCCATATGACAGCAAATATATCGTGACCTATAATATCTACAGTCTCGTTTCTTACGTCGTTTGTTAAGCAAACTTTGACACACAATCCATGCAATTTATATGATGATATCGAGTTCCGTTTCGAAAATAGATGCAGAAGCATCCAAGTCTCACGAAATACAAGGGCCAGCTTTGTCAAATCAATCACATGTCCATATGACAGCAAATATATCGTGACCTATAATATCTACAGTCTCGTTTCTTTCGGCATTTGTTAAGCAAACTTTGACACACAATCCATGCAATTTATATGATGATATCGAGTTCCGTTTCAAAAAGAGATGCAGAAGCATCCAAGTCTCACGAAATACAAGGACCAGCTTTGTCAAATCAATCACATGTCCATATGACAGCAAATATATCGTGACCTATAATATCTACAGTCTCGTTTTTTACGTCGTTTGCTAAGCAAACTTTGACACACAATCCATGCAATTTATATGATGATATCGAGTTCCGTTTCGAAAATAGATGCAGAAGCATCCAAGTCTCCCGAAATACAAGGGCCAGCTTTGTCAAATCAATCACATGTCCATATGACAGCAAATATATCGTGACCTATAATATCTACAGTCTCGTTTCTTACGTCGTTTGTTAAGCAAACTTTGACACACAATCCATGCAATTTATATGATGATATCGAGTTCCGTTTCGAAAATAGATGCAGAAGCATCCAAGTCTCAAGAAATACAAGGGCCAGCTTTGTCAAATCAATCACATGTCCATATGACAGCAAATATATCGTGACCTATAATATCTACAGTCTCGTTTCTTACGTCGGTTGTTAAACAAACTTTAACACACAATCCATGCAATTTATATGATGATATCGAGTTCCGTTTCGAAAATAGATGCAGAAGCATCCAAGTCTTCCGAAATACAAGGGCCAGCTTTGTCAAATCAATCACATGTCCATATGACAGCAAATATATCGTGACCTATAATATCTACAGTCTCGTTTCTTACGTCGTTTGTTAAACAAACTTTGACACACAATCCATGCAATTTATATGATGATATCGAGTTCCGTTTCGAAAATAGATGCAGAAGCATCCAAGTCCCACGAAATACAAGGGCCAGCTTTGTCAAATCAATCACATGTCCATATGACAGCAAATATATCGAGACCTATAAAATCTACAGTCTCGTTTCTTACGTCGTTTGTTAAGCAAACTTTGACACACAATCCATGCAATTTATATGATGATATCGAGTTCCGTTTCGAAAATAGATGCAGAAGCATCCAAGTCTCACGAAATACAAGGACCAGCTTTGTCAAATCAATCACATGTCCATATGACAGCAAATATATCGTGACCTATAATATCTACAGTCTCGTTTCTTACGTCGTTTGTTAAGCAAAATTTAACACACAATCCATGCAATTTATATGATGATATCGAGTTCCGTTTCGAAAATAGATGCAGAAGCATCCAAGTCTCCCGAAATACAAGGGCCAGCTTTGTCAAATCAATCACATGTCCATATGACAGCAAATATATCGTGACCTATAATATCTACAGTCTCGTTTCTTTCGGAATTTGTTAAGCAAACTTTAACACACAATCCATGCAATTTATATGATGATATCGAGTTCCGTTTCGAAAATAGATGCAGAAGCATCCAAGTCTCACGAAATACAAGGACCAGCTTTGTCAAATCAATCACATGTCCATATGACAGCAAATATATCGTGACCTATAATATCTACAGTCTCGTTTCTTACGTCGTTTGTTAAGCAAACTTTGACACACAATCCATGCAATTTATATGATGATATCGAGTTCCGTTTCGAAAATAGATGCAGAAGCATCCAAGTCTCACGAAATACAAGGGCCAGCTTTGTCAAATCAATCACATGTCCATATGACAGCAAATATATCGTGACCTATAATATCTACAGTCTCGTTTCTTACGTCGTTTGTTAAGCAAACTTTGACACACAATCCATGCAATTTATATGATGATATCGAGTTCCGTTTCGAAAATAGATGCAGAAGCATCCAAGTCTCACGAAATACAAGGGCCAGCTTTGTCAAATCAATCACATGTCCATATGACAGCAAATATATCGTGACCTATAATATCTACAGTCTCGTTTCTTTCGGCATTTGTTAAGCAAACTTTGACACACAATCCATGCAATTTATATGATGATATCGAGTTCCGTTTCAAAAATAGATGCAGAAGCATCCAAGTCTCACGAAATACAAGGACCAGCTTTTTCAAATCAATCACATGTCCATATGACAGCAAATATATCGTGACCTATAATATCTACAGTCTCGTTTCTTACGTCGTTTGCTAAGCAAACTTTGACACACAATCCATGCAATTTATATGATGATATCGAGTTCCGTTTCGAAAATAGATGCAGAAGCATCCAAGTCTCAAGAAATACAAGGGCCAGCTTTGTCAAATCAATCACATGTCCATATGACAGCAAATATATCGTGACCTATAATATCTACAGTCTCGTTTCTTACGTCGTTTGTTAAGCAAACTTTAACACACAATCCATGCAATTTATATGATGATATCGAGTTCCGTTTCGAAAATAGATGCAGAAGCATCCAAGTCTTCCGAAATACAAGGGCCAGCTTTGTCAAATCAATCACATGTCCATATGACAGCAAATATATCGTGACCTATAATATCTACAGTCTCGTTTCTTACGTCGTTTGTTAAACAAACTTTGACACACAATCCATGCAATTTATATGATGATATCGAGTTCCGTTTCGAAAATAGATGCAGAAGCATCCAAGTCTCCCGAAATACAAGGGCCAGCTTTGTCAAATCAATCACATGTCCATATGACAGCAAATATATCGTGACCTATAATATCTACAGTCTCGTTTCTTACGTCGTTTGTTAAACAAACTTTGACACACAATCCATGCAATTTATATGATGATATCGAGTTCCGTTTCGAAAATAGATGCAGAAGCATCCAAGTCTCACGAAATACAAGGGCCAGCTTTGTCAAATCAATCACATGTCCATATGACAGCAAATATATCGTGACCTATAATATCTACAGTCTCGTTTCTTACGTCGTTTACTAAACAAACTTTGACACACAATCCATGCAATTTATATGATGATATCGAGTTCCGTTTCGAAAATAGATGCAGAAGCATCCAAGTCTCCCGAAATACAAGGGCCAGCTTTGTCAAATCAATCACATGTCCATATGACAGCAAATATATCGTGACCTATAATATCTACAGTCTCGTTACTTACGTCGTTTGTTAAACAAACTTTGACACACAATCCATGCAATTTATATGATGATATCGAGTTCCGTTTCGAAAATAGATGCAGAAGCATCCAAGTCTCACGAAATACAAGGGCCAGCTTTGTCAAATCAATCACATGTCCATATGACAGCAAATATATCGTGACCTATAATATCTACAGTCTCGTTTCTTACGTCGTTTGTTAAGCAAACTTTGACACACAATCCATGCAATTTATATGATGATATCGAGTTCCGTTTCGAAAATAGATGCAGAAGCATCCAAGTCTCCCGAAATACAAGGGCCAGCTTTGTCAAATCAATCACATGTCCATATGACAGCAAATATATCGTGACCTATAATATCTACAGTCTCGTTTCTAACGTCGCTTGTTAAGCAAACTTTGACACACAATCCATGCAATTTATATGATGATATCGAGTTCCGTTTCGAAAATAGATGCAGAAGCATCCAAGTCTCCCGAAATACAAGGGCCAGCTTTGTCAAATCAATCACATGTCCATATGACAGCAAATATATCGTGACCTATAATATCTACAGTCTCGTTTCTTACGTCGTTTGTTAAACAAACTTTGACACACAATCCATGCAATTTATATGATGATATCGAGTTCCGTTTCGAAAATAGATGCAGAAGCATCCAAGTCTCACGAAATACAAGGGCCAGCTTTGTCAAATCAATCACATGTCCATATGACAGCAAATATATCGTGACCTATAATATCTACAGTCTCGTTTCTTTCGGCATTTGTTAAGCAAACTTTGACACACAATCCATGCAATTTATATGATGATATCGAGTTCCGTTTCGAAAATAGATGCAGAAGCATCCAAGTCTCACGAAATACAAGGACCAGCTTTGTCAAATCAATCACATGTCCATATGACAGCAAATATATCGTGACCTATAATATCTACAGTCTCGTTTCTTACGTCGTTTGTTAAACAAACTTTGACACACAATCCATGCAATTTATATGATGATATCGAGTTCCGTTTCGAAAATAGATGCAGAAGCATCCAAGTCTCACGAAATACAAGGGCCAGCTTTGTGAAATCAATCACATGTCCATATGACAGCAAATATATCGAGACCTATAAAATCTACAGTCTCGTTTCTTTCGGCATTTGTTAAGCAAACTTTGACACACAATCCAGGCAATTTATATGATGATATCGAGTTCCGTTTCGAAAATAGATGCAGAAGCATCCAAGTCTCACGAAATACAAGGGCCAGCTTTGTCAAATCAATCACATGTCCATATGACAGCAAATATATCGTGACCTATAATATCTACAGTCTCGTTTCTTACGTCGTTTGTTAAACAAACTTTGACACACAATCCATGCAATTTATATGATGATATCGAGTTCCGTTTCGAAAATAGATGCAGAAGCATCCAAGTCTCACGAAATACAAGGGCCAGCTTTGTCAAATCAATCACATGTCCATATGACAGCAAATATATCGAGACCTATAATATCTACAGTCTCGTTTCTTACGTCGTTTGTTAAACAAACTTTGACACACAATCCATGCAATTTATATGATGATATCGAGTTCCGTTTCGAAAATAGATGCAGAAGCATCCAAGTCTCACGAAATACAAGGGCCAGCTTTGTCAAATCAATCACATGTCCATATGACAGCAAATATATCGTGACCTATAATATCTACAGTCTCGTTTCTTACGTCGTTTGTTAACAAACTTTGACACACAATCCATGCAATTTATATGATGATATCGAGTTCCGTTTCGAAAATAGATGCAGAAGCATCCAAGTCTCACGAAATACAAGGGCCAGCTTTGTCAAATCAATCACATGTCCATATGACAGCAAATATATCGTGACCTATAATATCTACAGTCTCGTTTCTTACGTCGTTTGTTAAACAAACTTTGACACACAATCCATGCAATTTATATGATGATATCGAGTTCCGTTTCGAAAATAGATGCAGAAGCATCCAAGTCTCACGAAATACAAGGGCCAGCTTTGTCAAATCAATCACATGTCCATATGACAGCAAATATATCGTGACCTATAATATCTACAGTCTCGTTTCTTACGTCGTTTGTTAAACAAACTTTGACACACAATCCATGCAATTTATATGATGATATCGAGTTCCGTTTCGAAAATAGATGCAGAAGCATCCAAGTCTCCCGAAATACAAGGCCAGCTTTGTCAAATCAATCACATGTCCATATGACAGCAAATATATCGTGACCTATAATATCTACAGTCTCGTTTCTTACGTCGTTTGTTAAGCAAACTTTGACACACAATCCATGCAATTTATATGATGATATCGAGTTCCGTTTCGAAAATAGATGCAGAAGCATCCAAGTCTCCCGAAATACAAGGGCCAGCTTTGTCAAATCAATCACATGTCCATATGACAGCAAATATATCGTGACCTATAATATCTACAGTCTCGTTTCTTACGTCGTTTGTTAAACAAACTTTGACACACAATCCATGCAATTTATATGATGATATCGAGTTCCGTTTCGAAAATAGATGCAGAAGCATCCAAGTCTCCCGAAATACAAGGGCCAGCTTTGTCAAATCAATCACATGTCCATATGACAGCAAATATATCGTGACCTATAATATCTACAGTCTCGTTTCTTACGTCGTTTGTTAAACAAACTTTGACACACAATCCATGCAATTTATATGATGATATCGAGTTCCGTTTCGAAAATAGATGCAGAAGCATCCAAGTCTCCCGAAATACAAGGGCCAGCTTTGTCAAATCAATCACATGTCCATATGACAGCAAATATATCGTGACCTATAATATCTACAGTCTCGTTTCTTACGGCATTTGTTAAGCAAACTTTGACACACAATCCATGCAATTTATATGATGATATCGAGTTCCGTTTCGAAAATAGATGCAGAAGCATCCAAGTCTCACGAAATACAAGGGCCAGCTTTGTCAAATCAATCACATGTCCATATGACAGCAAATATATCGTGACCTATAATATCTACAGTCTCGTTTCTTACGTCGTTTGTTAAACAAACTTTGACACACAATCCATGCAATTTATATGATGATATCGAGTTCCGTTTCGAAAATAGATGCAGAAGCATCCAAGTCTCACGAAATACAAGGACCAGCTTTGTCAAATCAATCACATGTCCATATGACAGCAAATATATCGAGACCTATAAAATCTACAGTCTCGTTTCTTTCGGCATTTGTTAAGCAAACTTTGACACACAATCCAGGCAATTTATATGATGATATCGAGTTCCGTTCGAAAATAGATGCAGAAGCATCCAAGTCTCACGAAATACAAGGACCAGCTTTGTCAAATCAATCACATGTCCATATGACAGCAAATATATCGTGACCTATAATATCTACAGTCTCGTTTCTTACGTCGTTTGTTAAACAAACTTTGACACACAATCCATGCAATTTATATGATGATATCGGGTTCCGTTTCGAAAATAGATGCAGAAGCATCCAAGTCTCAAGAAATACAAGGGCCAGCTTTGTCAAATCAATCACATGTCCATATGACAGCAAATATATCGAGACCTATAAAATCTACAGTCTCGTTTCTTACGTCATTTGTTAAGCAAACTTTGACACACAATCCATGCAATTTATATGATGATATCGAGTTCCGTTTCGAAAATAGATGCAGAAGCATCCAAGTCTCACGAAATACAAGGGACCAGCTTTGTCAAATCAATCACATGTCCATATGACAGCAAATATATCGTGACCTATAATATCTACAGTCTCGTTTCTTACGTCGTTTGTTAAACAAACTTTGACACACAATCCATGCAATTTATATGATGATATCGAGTTCCGTTTCGAAAATAGATGCAGAAGCATCCAAGTCTCAAGAAATACAAGGCCAGCTTTGTCAAATCAATCACATGTCCATATGACAGCAAATATATCGTGACCTATAAAATCTACAGTCTCGTTTCTTACGTCGTTTGTTAAGCAAACTTTGACACACAATCCATGCAATTTATATGATGATATCGAGTTCCGTTTCGAAAATAGATGCAGAAGCATCCAAGTCTCACGAAATACAAGGACCAGCTTTGTCAAATCAATCACATGTCCATATGACAGCAAATATATCGTGACCTATAATATCTACAGTCTCGTTTCTTACGTCGTTTGTTAAGCAAACTTTAACACACAATCCATGCAATTATATGATGATATCGAGTTCCGTTTCGAAAATAGATGCAGAAGCATCCAAGTCTCACAAATACAAGGCCAGCTTTGTCAAATCAATCACATGTCCATAATGACAGCAAATAATCGTGACCATATCTACATCTCGTTCTTTCGGCATTTGTTAACAACTTTGACATACAATCCATGCATTTATATGATGATATCGATCCGTTCGAAAATAGATGCAGGCATCCAAGTCTCA